>NW_027617270.1:0-130720 GCF_964187855.1 Myxine glutinosa | reverse complement strand
AAACCACTTTTCGCACTTGTGTTAGTGTTGAAAAACCACATTACGCACTTGTATGCGCTTGGAGGTATGCGCTCTACCGAGTGCCGCTCTAGTTTTATTTTACCTGGTTTTATGTGTCATTGTGGTGTCTGAAGGAAAGAAAAGATTTGTTGAAATGGAGAATGTGTTCATGTTTTCCGGTTTAGCACAACTGTATTAAGCTGTGGATGAAAGAAAACTGTTCTTTTTCAGGGAATCAAAGATGATTCCATCATCATCAATCAAAGACGTTGATCTGAACTCCTCACCTCCACACGATTCACCAAAGAAGGAGAAAAACACCCCGTAAAAGCGTGTGAAGTAAATAATTTCATTCACCCCCATCTGCACTTTTGAAAACTTGATTTTGGATATATCTACCTCAGGGAATGTACAATAAATTGACTTTTCAATCTTTTTCAACTTAGACACATGTTCGGAAGAGACAACAACAAGGAGCGTTGTGCGGACGTTTCACATTCCATGTGAGTAAGAGAATCACCTTTCAGGACGTCATGACATTCATTGTGCTCGCAATAGAAATGGTATTTCTTTGAGGAAACTATTGTGAATCTTGTCGTGTTTCGATCACATTTTGATCCATAATTATTTTCTATATTATCGATTGGAGGTTTCACGGCTGTGGGATTTCTATGACGTGCCTCCATGGAGTTGTTTACCTGGGGTGGGAATCTTGATCCAGATATAAAGGGTCATGCGGGTGTTTTGTATGAAGAGCAAGTTTATCATATGTATAATATATATATACATCAGGAATACATCAGGAAGAAGATAATTGTTCTTTGGTCATTTATTGTTACATATCTTTTCTACCTGTCCCAGCTTGTATAATGATCATAAAAGTAGGACCGTGGGTCCTGAAGCTCACCTGGATCACGAGCTACAATCACTCAAACCCCCCACAGACCCTCTCAGACAATGATGTTTTTAATGTCGTGAACAAACCGTGAACAAACCGTGAGCCGGAAAACAATATCTCTCCGTTCTCAGGACCGAACTCTCTTATCTGTCTCCCTCTTCCAAATCCTGGTGGCATCTGGTCAAATCTGTTTCTGGTGTTTGTTCCCCCTCCATCCCCTCCCTCACCTCAAATGTCCACACGGCTGACTCCGCACGTGAAAAAGCTGAATGCCTCAACTCTGTGTTTGCCTCTAAATCTTGTGTTCCAAACCCCTCCAAACCCCATGTGTTCCAAACCAGTGCAGGAAACCACTTTTGCACTTGTATTAGTGTGGAAAAAACACTTTTTGCACTTGTGATAGTGTTGAAAAACCACTTTTCGCACTTGTGTTAGTGTTGAAATACCACTTTTCGCACTTGTGTTAGTGTTGAAAAACCACTTTTCGCACTTGTGTTGGTGCAGGAAACCACTTTTGCACGTGTATTAGTGTGGAAAAAACACTTTTCGCACATGTGATAGTGTTGAAAAACCACTTTTCGCACTTGTGTTTGTGTTGAAAAACCACTTTTCGCACTTGTGTTAGTGATGAAAAACCACTTTTCGCACTTGTGTTGGTGCAGGAAACCATTTTTGCACTTGTATTAGTGTGGAAAAAACACTTTTTGCACTTGTGATAGTGTTGAAAAACCACTTTTCACACTTGTGTTAGTGTTGAAAAACCACTTTTCGCACTTGTGTTAGTGTTGAAAAACCACTTTTCGCACTTGTGTTGGTGCAGGAAACCACTTTTGCACGTGTATTAGTGTGGAAAAAACACTTTTCGCACTTGTGTTTGTGTTGAAAAACCACTTTTCACACTTGTGTTAGTGTTGAAAAACCACTTTTCGCACTTGTGTTGGTGCAGGAAACCACTTTTGCACTTGTATTAGTGTGGAAAAAACACTTTTTGCACTTGTGATAGTGTTGAAAAACCACTTTTCGCACTTGTGTTAGTGTTGAAAAACAACTTTTCGCACTTGTGTTAGTGTTGAAAAACCACTTTTCGCACTTGTGTTGGTGCAGGAAACCACTTTTGCACTTGTATTAGTGTGGAAAAAACACTTTTTGCACTTGTGATTGTGTTGAAAAACCACTTTTCGCACTTGTGTTAGTGTTGAAAAACCACATTACGCACTTGTGTTGGTGCAGGAAACCACTTTTTGCACTTGTGTTAGTGTTGAAAAACCACTTTTCGCACTTGTGTTAGTGTTGAAAAACCACTTTTCGCACTTGTGTTGGTGCAGGAAACCACTTTTGCACTTGTATTAGTGTGGAAAAAACACTTTTTGCACTTGTGCTAGTGTTGAAAAACCACTTTTCGCACTTGTGTTAGTGTTGAAAAACCACTTTTCGCACTTGTGTTGGTGCAGGAAACCACTTTTGCACTTGTATTAGTGTGGAAAAAACACTTTTTGCACTTGTGATAGTGTTGAAAAACCACTTTTCGCACTTGTGTTAGTGTTGAAAAACCACTTTTCGCACTTGTGTTGGTGCAGAAAACCACTTTTGCACTTGTATTAGTGTGGAAAAAACACTTTTAGCACTTGTGTTAGTGTTGAAAAACCACTTTTTGCACTTGCGTTAGTGTTGAAAAACCACTTTTCGCACTTGTGTTGGTGCAGGAAACCACTTTTGCACTTGTTTTAGTGTTGAAAAACCACTTTTCGCACTTGTGTTGGTGCAGGAAACCACTTTTGCACTTGTATTAGTGTGGAAAAAACACTTTTTGCACTTGTGATAGTGTTGAAAAACCACTTTTCGCACTTGTGTTAGTGTTGAAAAACAACTTTTCGCACTTGTGTTAGTGTTGAAAAACCACTTTTCGCACTTGTGTTGGTGCAGGAAACCACTTTTGCACTTGTATTAGTGTGGAAAAAACACTTTTTGCACTTGTGATTGTGTTGAAAAACCACTTTTCGCACATGTGTTAGTGTTGAAAAACCACATTACGCACTTGTGTTGGTGCAGGAAACCACTTTTGCACTTGTATTAGTGTGGAAAAAACACTTTTCGCACTTGTGTTTGTGTTGAAAAACCACTTTTCGCACTTGTGTTAGTGATGAAAAACCACTTTTCGCACATGTGTTGGTGCAGGAAACCATTTTTGCACTTGTATTAGTGTGGAAAAAACACTTTTTGCACTTGTGATAGTGTTGAAAAACCACTTTTCGCACTTGTGTTAGTGTTGAAAAACCACTTTTCGCACTTGTGTTAGTGTTGAAAAACCACTTTTCGCACTTGTGTTGGTGCAGGAAACCACTTTTGCACTTGTATTAGTGTGGAAAAAACACTTTTTGCACTTGTGATAGTGTTGAAAAACCACTTTTCGCACATGTGTTAGTGTTGAAAAACCACTTTTCGCACTTGTGTTAGTGTTGAAAAACCACTTTTCGCACTTGTGTTGGTGCAGGAAACCACTTTTGCACTTGTATTAGTGTGGAAAAAACACTTTTCGCACATGTGATAGTGTTGAAAAACCACTTTTCGCACTTGTGTTGGTGCAGGAAACCACTTTTGCACGTGTATTAGTGTGGAAAAAACACTTTTCGCACATGTGATAGTGTTGAAAAACCACTTTTCGCACTTGTTTTTGTGTTGAAAAACCACTTTTCGCACTTGTGTTAGTGATGAAAAACCACTTTTCGCACTTGTGTTGGTGCAGGAAACCATTTTTGCACTTGTATTAGTGTGGAAAAAACACTTTTTGCACTTGTGATAGTGTTGAAAAACCACTTTTCACACTTGTGTTAGTGTTGAAAAACCACTTTTCGCACTTGTGTTAGTGTTGAAAAACCACTTTTCGCACTTGTGTTGGTGCAGGAAACCACTTTTGCACGTGTATTAGTGTGGAAAAAACACTTTTCGCACTTGTGTTTGTGTTGAAAAACCACTTTTCACACTTGTGTTAGTGTTGAAAAACCACTTTTCGCACTTGTGTTGGTGCAGGAAACCACTTTTGCACTTGTATTAGTGTGGAAAAAACACTTTTTGCACTTGTGATAGTGTTGAAAAACCACTTTTCGCACTTGTGTTAGTGTTGAAAAACAACTTTTCGCACTTGTGTTAGTGTTGAAAAACCACTTTTCGCACTTGTGTTGGTGCAGGAAACCACTTTTGCACTTGTATTAGTGTGGAAAAAACACTTTTTGCACTTGTGTTGGTGCAGGAAACCACTTTTGCACTTGTATTAGTGTGGAAAAAACACTTTTTGCACTTGTGCTAGTGTTGAAAAACCACTTTTCGCACTTGTGTTAGTGTTGAAAAACCACTTTTCGCACTTGTGTTGGTGCAGGAAACCACTTTTGCACGTGTATTAGTGTGGAAAAAACACTTTTCGCACTTGTGTTTGTGTTGAAAAACCACTTTTCACACTTGTGTTAGTGTTGAAAAACCACTTTTCGCACTTGTGTTGGTGCAGGAAACCACTTTTGCACTTGTATTAGTGTGGAAAAAACACTTTTTGCACTTGTGATAGTGTTGAAAAACCACTTTTCGCACTTGTGTTAGTGTTGAAAAACAACTTTTCGCACTTGTGTTAGTGTTGAAAAACCACTTTTCGCACTTGTGTTGGTGCAGGAAACCACTTTTGCACTTGTATTGGTGTGGAAAAAACACTTTTTGCACTTGTGATTGTGTTGAAAAACCACTTTTCGCACTTGTGTTAGTGTTGAAAAACCACATTACGCACTTGTATGCGCTTGGAGGTATGCGCTCTACCGAGTGCCGCTCTAGTTTTATTTTACCTGGTTTTATGTGTCATTGTGGTGTCTGAAGGAAAGAAAAGATTTGTTGAAATGGAGAATGTGTTCATGTTTTCCGGTTTAGCACAACTGTATTAAGCTGTGGATGAAAGAAAACTGTTCTTTTTCAGGGAATCAAAGATGATTCCATCATCATCAATCAAAGACGTTGATCTGAACTCCTCACCTCCACACGATTCACCAAAGAAGGAGAAAAACACCCCGTAAAAGCGTGTGAAGTAAATAATTTCATTCACCCCCATCTGCACTTTTGAAAACTTGATTTTGGATATATCTACCTCAGGGAATGTACAATAAATTGACTTTTCAATCTTTTTCAACTTAGACACATGTTCGGAAGAGACAACAACAAGGAGCGTTGTGCGGACGTTTCACATTCCATGTGAGTAAGAGAATCACCTTTCAGGACGTCATGACATTCATTGTGCTCGCAATAGAAATGGTATTTCTTTGAGGAAACTATTGTGAATCTTGTCGTGTTTCGATCACATTTTGATCCATAATTATTTTCTATATTATCGATTGGAGGTTTCACGGCTGTGGGATTTCTATGACGTGCCTCCATGGAGTTGTTTACCTGGGGTGGGAATCTTGATCCAGATATAAAGGGTCATGCGGGTGTTTTGTATGAAGAGCAAGTTTATCATATGTATAATATATATATACATCAGGAATACATCAGGAAGAAGATAATTGTTCTTTGGTCATTTATTGTTACATATCTTTTCTACCTGTCCCAGCTTGTATAATGATCATAAAAGTAGGACCGTGGGTCCTGAAGCTCACCTGGATCACGAGCTACAATCACTCAAACCCCCCACAGACCCTCTCAGACAATGATGTTTTTAATGTCGTGAACAAACCGTGAACAAACCGTGAGCCGGAAAACAATATCTCTCCGTTCTCAGGACCGAACTCTCTTATCTGTCTCCCTCTTCCAAATCCTGGTGGCATCTGGTCAAATCTGTTTCTGGTGTTTGTTCCCCCTCCATCCCCTCCCTCACCTCAAATGTCCACACGGCTGACTCCGCACGTGAAAAAGCTGAATGCCTCAACTCTGTGTTTGCCTCTAAATCTTGTGTTCCAAACCCCTCCAAACCCCATGTGTTCCAAACCAGTGCAGGAAACCACTTTTGCACTTGTATTAGTGTGGAAAAAACACTTTTTGCACTTGTGATAGTGTTGAAAAACCACTTTTCGCACTTGTGTTAGTGTTGAAATACCACTTTTCGCACTTGTGTTAGTGTTGAAAAACCACTTTTCGCACTTGTGTTGGTGCAGGAAACCACTTTTGCACGTGTATTAGTGTGGAAAAAACACTTTTCGCACATGTGATAGTGTTGAAAAACCACTTTTCGCACTTGTGTTTGTGTTGAAAAACCACTTTTCGCACTTGTGTTAGTGATGAAAAACCACTTTTCGCACTTGTGTTGGTGCAGGAAACCATTTTTGCACTTGTATTAGTGTGGAAAAAACACTTTTTGCACTTGTGATAGTGTTGAAAAACCACTTTTCACACTTGTGTTAGTGTTGAAAAACCACTTTTCGCACTTGTGTTAGTGTTGAAAAACCACTTTTCGCACTTGTGTTGGTGCAGGAAACCACTTTTGCACGTGTATTAGTGTGGAAAAAACACTTTTCGCACTTGTGTTTGTGTTGAAAAACCACTTTTCACACTTGTGTTAGTGTTGAAAAACCACTTTTCGCACTTGTGTTGGTGCAGGAAACCACTTTTGCACTTGTATTAGTGTGGAAAAAACACTTTTTGCACTTGTGATAGTGTTGAAAAACCACTTTTCGCACTTGTGTTAGTGTTGAAAAACAACTTTTCGCACTTGTGTTAGTGTTGAAAAACCACTTTTCGCACTTGTGTTGGTGCAGGAAACCACTTTTGCACTTGTATTAGTGTGGAAAAAACACTTTTTGCACTTGTGATTGTGTTGAAAAACCACTTTTCGCACTTGTGTTAGTGTTGAAAAACCACATTACGCACTTGTGTTGGTGCAGGAAACCACTTTTTGCACTTGTGTTAGTGTTGAAAAACCACTTTTCGCACTTGTGTTAGTGTTGAAAAACCACTTTTCGCACTTGTGTTGGTGCAGGAAACCACTTTTGCACTTGTATTAGTGTGGAAAAAACACTTTTTGCACTTGTGCTGGTGTTGAAAAACCACTTTTCGCACTTGTGTTAGTGTTGAAAAACCACTTTTCGCACTTGTGTTGGTGCAGGAAACCACTTTTGCACTTGTATTAGTGTGGAAAAAACACTTTTTGCACTTGTGATAGTGTTGAAAAACCACTTTTCGCACTTGTGTTAGTGTTGAAAAACCACTTTTCGCACTTGTGTTGGTGCAGAAAACCACTTTTGCACTTGTATTAGTGTGGAAAAAACACTTTTAGCACTTGTGTTAGTGTTGAAAAACCACTTTTTGCACTTGCGTTAGTGTTGAAAAACCACTTTTCGCACTTGTGTTGGTGCAGGAAACCACTTTTGCACTTGTTTTAGTGTTGAAAAACCACTTTTCGCACTTGTGTTGGTGCAGGAAACCACTTTTGCACTTGTATTAGTGTGGAAAAAACACTTTTTGCACTTGTGATAGTGTTGAAAAACCACTTTTCGCACTTGTGTTAGTGTTGAAAAACAACTTTTCGCACTTGTGTTAGTGTTGAAAAACCACTTTTCGCACTTGTGTTGGTGCAGGAAACCACTTTTGCACTTGTATTAGTGTGGAAAAAACACTTTTTGCACTTGTGATTGTGTTGAAAAACCACTTTTCGCACATGTGTTAGTGTTGAAAAACCACATTACGCACTTGTGTTGGTGCAGGAAACCACTTTTGCACTTGTATTAGTGTGGAAAAAACACTTTTCGCACTTGTGTTTGTGTTGAAAAACCACTTTTCGCACTTGTGTTAGTGATGAAAAACCACTTTTCGCACATGTGTTGGTGCAGGAAACCATTTTTGCACTTGTATTAGTGTGGAAAAAAACACTTTTTGCACTTGTGATAGTGTTGAAAAACCACTTTTCGCACTTGTGTTAGTGTTGAAAAACCACTTTTCGCACTTGTGTTAGTGTTGAAAAACCACTTTTCGCACTTGTGTTGGTGC
The DNA here is from genome assembly GCF_964187855.1 of Myxine glutinosa. Lineage (NCBI taxonomy): Eukaryota > Metazoa > Chordata > Myxini > Myxiniformes > Myxinidae > Myxine > Myxine glutinosa. The sequence goes on along the minus strand of NW_027617270.1, from coordinate 122,871 downwards.
AGGAAACCACTTTTGCACTTGTATTAGTGTGGAAAAAACACTTTTTGCACTTGTGATAGTGTTGAAAAACCACTTTTCGCACATGTGTTAGTGTTGAAAAACCACTTTTCGCACTTGTGTTAGTGTTGAAAAACCACTTTTCGCACTTGTGTTGGTGCAGGAAACCACTTTTGCACTTGTATTAGTGTGGAAAAAAACACTTTTCGCACATGTGATAGTGTTGAAAAACCACTTTTCGCACTTGTGTTGGTGCAGGAAACCACTTTTGCACGTGTATTAGTGTGGAAAAAACACTTTTCGCACATGTGATAGTGTTGAAAAACCACTTTTCGCACTTGTTTTTGTGTTGAAAAACCACTTTTCGCACTTGTGTTAGTGATGAAAAACCACTTTTCGCACTTGTGTTGGTGCAGGAAACCATTTTTGCACTTGTATTAGTGTGGAAAAAACACTTTTTGCACTTGTGATAGTGTTGAAAAACCACTTTTCACACTTGTGTTAGTGTTGAAAAACCACTTTTCGCACTTGTGTTAGTGTTGAAAAACCACTTTTCGCACTTGTGTTGGTGCAGGAAACCACTTTTGCACGTGTATTAGTGTGGAAAAAACACTTTTCGCACTTGTGTTTGTGTTGAAAAACCACTTTTCACACTTGTGTTAGTGTTGAAAAACCACTTTTCGCACTTGTGTTGGTGCAGGAAACCACTTTTGCACTTGTATTAGTGTGGAAAAAACACTTTTTGCACTTGTGATAGTGTTGAAAAACCACTTTTCGCACTTGTGTTAGTGTTGAAAAACAACTTTTCGCACTTGTGTTAGTGTTGAAAAACCACTTTTCGCACTTGTGTTGGTGCAGGAAACCACTTTTGCACTTGTATTAGTGTGGAAAAAACACTTTTTGCACTTGTGTTGGTGCAGGAAACCACTTTTGCACTTGTATTAGTGTGGAAAAAACACTTTTTGCACTTGTGCTAGTGTTGAAAAACCACTTTTCGCACTTGTGTTAGTGTTGAAAAACCACTTTTCGCACTTGTGTTGGTGCAGGAAACCACTTTTGCACTTGTATTAGTGTGGAAAAAACACTTTTTGCACTTGTGATAGTGTTGAAAAACCACTTTTCGCACTTGTGTTAGTGTTGAAAAACCACTTTTCGCACTTGTGTTGGTGCAGAAAACCACTTTTGCACTTGTATTAGTGTGGAAAAAACACTTTTAGCACTTGTGTTAGTGTTGAAAAACCACTTTTTGCACTTGCGTTAGTGTTGAAAAACCACTTTTCGCACTTGTGTTGGTGCAGGAAACCACTTTTGCACTTGTATTAGTGTGGAAAAAGCACTTTTCGCACTTGTGTTAGTGTTGAAAAACCACTTTTCGCACTTGTGTTGGTGTTGAAAAACCACTTTTCGCACTTGTGTTAGTGTTGAAAAACCACTTTTCGCACTTGTGTTGGTGCAGGAAACCACTTTTGCACTTGTTTTAGTGTTGAAAAACCACTTTTCGCACTTGTGTTGGTGCAGGAAACCACTTTTGCACTTGTATTAGTGTGGAAAAAACACTTTTTGCACTTGTGATAGTGTTGAAAAACCACTTTTCGCACTTGTGTTAGTGTTGAAAAACAACTTTTCGCACTTGTGTTAGTGTTGAAAAACCACTTTTCGCACTTGTGTTGGTGCAGGAAACCACTTTTGCACTTGTATTAGTGTGGAAAAAACACTTTTTGCACTTGTGATTGTGTTGAAAAACCACTTTTCGCACATGTGTTAGTGTTGAAAAACCACATTACGCACTTGTGTTGGTGCAGGAAACCACTTTTGCACTTGTATTAGTGTGGAAAAAACACTTTTCGCACTTGTGTTTGTGTTGAAAAACCACTTTTCGCACTTGTGTTAGTGATGAAAAACCACTTTTCGCACTTGTGTTGGTGCAGGAAACCATTTTTGCACTTGTATTAGTGTGGAAAAAACACTTTTTGCACTTGTGATAGTGTTGAAAAACCACTTTTCGCACTTGTGTTAGTGTTGAAAAACCACTTTTCGCACTTGTGTTAGTGTTGAAAAACCACTTTTCGCACTTGTGTTGGTGCAGGAAACCACTTTTGCACTTGTATTAGTGTGGAAAAAACACTTTTTGCACTTGTGATAGTGTTGAAAAACCACTTTTCGCACATGTGTTAGTGTTGAAAAACCACTTTTCGCACTTGTGTTAGTGTTGAAAAACCACTTTTCGCACTTGTGTTAGTGTTGAAAAACCACTTTTCGCACTTGTGTTGGTGCAGGAAACCACTTTTGCACGTGTATTAGTGTGGAAAAAACACTTTTCGCACTTGTGTTTGTGTTGAAAAACCACTTTTCACACTTGTGTTAGTGTTGAAAAACCACTTTTCGCACTTGTGTTGGTGCAGGAAACCACTTTTGCACTTGTATTAGTGTGGAAAAAACACTTTTTGCACTTGTGATAGTGTTGAAAAACCACTTTTCGCACTTGTGTTAGTGTTGAAAAACAACTTTTCGCACTTGTGTTAGTGTTGAAAAACCACTTTTCGCACTTGTGTTGGTGCAGGAAACCACTTTTGCACTTGTATTAGTGTGGAAAAAACACTTTTTGCACTTGTGTTGGTGCAGGAAACCACTTTTGCACTTGTATTAGTGTGGAAAAAACACTTTTTGCACTTGTGCTAGTGTTGAAAAACCACTTTTCGCACTTGTGTTAGTGTTGAAAAACCACTTTTCGCACTTGTGTTGGTGCAGGAAACCACTTTTGCACTTGTATTAGTGTGGAAAAAACACTTTTTGCACTTGTGATAGTGTTGAAAAACCACTTTTCGCACTTGTGTTAGTGTTGAAAAACCACTTTTCGCACTTGTGTTGGTGCAGAAAACCACTTTTGCACTTGTATTAGTGTGGAAAAAACACTTTTAGCACTTGTGTTAGTGTTGAAAAACCACTTTTTGCACTTGCGTTAGTGTTGAAAAACCACTTTTCGCACTTGTGTTGGTGCAGGAAACCACTTTTGCACTTGTATTAGTGTGGAAAAAGCACTTTTCGCACTTGTGTTAGTGTTGAAAAACCACTTTTCGCACTTGTGTTAGTGTTGAAAAACCACTTTTCGCACTTGTGTTAGTGTTGAAAAACCACTTTTCGCACTTGTGTTGGTGCAGGAAACCACTTTTGCACTTGTTTTAGTGTTGAAAAACCACTTTTCGCACTTGTGTTGGTGCAGGAAACCACTTTTGCACTTGTATTAGTGTGGAAAAAACACTTTTTGCACTTGTGATAGTGTTGAAAAACCACTTTTCGCACTTGTGTTAGTGTTGAAAAACAACTTTTCGCACTTGTGTTAGTGTTGAAAAACCACTTTTCGCACTTGTGTTGGTGCAGGAAACCACTTTTGCACTTGTATTAGTGTGGAAAAAACACTTTTTGCACTTGTGATTGTGTTGAAAAACCACTTTTCGCACATGTGTTAGTGTTGAAAAACCACATTACGCACTTGTGTTGGTGCAGGAAACCACTTTTGCACTTGTATTAGTGTGGAAAAAACACTTTTCGCACTTGTGTTTGTGTTGAAAAACCACTTTTCGCACTTGTGTTAGTGATGAAAAACCACTTTTCGCACTTGTGTTGGTGCAGGAAACCATTTTTGCACTTGTATTAGTGTGGAAAAAACACTTTTTGCACTTGTGATAGTGTTGAAAAACCACTTTTCGCACTTGTGTTAGTGTTGAAAAACCACTTTTCGCACTTGTGTTAGTGTTGAAAAACCACTTTTCGCACTTGTGTTGGTGCAGGAAACCACTTTTGCACTTGTATTAGTGTGGAAAAAACACTTTTTGCACTTGTGATAGTGTTGAAAAACCACTTTTCGCACATGTGTTAGTGTTGAAAAACCACTTTTCGCACTTGTGTTAGTGTTGAAAAACCACTTTTCGCACTTGTGTTGGTGCAGGAAACCACTTTTGCACTTGTATTAGTGTGGAAAAAACACTTTTTGCACTTGTGATAGTGTTGAAGAACCACTTTACGCACTTGTGTTGGTGCAGGAAACCACTTTTGCACTTGTATTAGTGTTGAAAAACAACTTTTCACACTTGTGTTAGTGTTGAAAAACCACTTTTCGCACTTGTGTTGGTGCAGGAAACCACTTTTGCACTTGTATTAGTGTGGAAAAAACACTTTTTGCACTTGTGATTGTGTTGAAAAACCACTTTTTGCACTTGTGTTAGTGTTGAAAAACCACATTACGCACTTGTGTTGGTGCAGGAAACCACTTTTTGCACTTGTGTTAGTGTTGAAAAACCACTTTTCGCACTTGTGTTAGTGTTGAAAAACAACTTTTCGCACTTGTGTTAGTGTTGAAAAACCACTTTTCGCACTTGTGTTGGTGCAGGAAACCACTTTTGCACTTGTATTAGTGTGGAAAAAACACTTTTTGCACTTGTGATTGTGTTGAAAAACCACTTTTCGCACTTGTGTTAGTGTTGAAAAACCACATTACGCACTTGTGTTGGTGCAGGAAACCACTTTTTGCACTTGTGTTAGTGTTGAAAAACCACTTTTCGCACTTGTGTTAGTGTTGAAAAACCACTTTTCGCACTTGTGTTGGTGCAGGAAACCACTTTTGCACTTGTATTAGTGTGGAAAAAACACTTTTTGCACTTGTGCTAGTGTTGAAAAACCACTTTTCGCACTTGTGTTAGTGTTGAAAAACCACTTTTCGCACTTGTGTTGGTGCAGGAAACCACTTTTGCACTTGTATTAGTGTGGAAAAAACACTTTTTGCACTTGTGATAGTGTTGAAAAACCACTTTTCGCACTTGTGTTAGTGTTGAAAAACCACTTTTCGCACTTGTGTTGGTGCAGAAAACCACTTTTGCACTTGTATTAGTGTGGAAAAAACACTTTTTGCACTTGTGATAGTGTTGAAAAACCACTTTTCGCACTTGTGTTAGTGTTGAAAAACAACTTTTCGCACTTGTGTTAGTGTTGAAAAACCACTTTTCGCACTTGTGTTGGTGCAGGAAACCACTTTTGCACTTGTATTGGTGTGGAAAAAACACTTTTTGCACTTGTGATTGTGTTGAAAAACCACTTTTCGCACTTGTGTTAGTGTTGAAAAACCACATTACGCACTTGTATGCGCTTGGAGGTATGCGCTCTACCGAGTGCCGCTCTAGTTTTATTTTACCTGGTTTTATGTGTCATTGTGGTGTCTGAAGGAAAGAAAAGATTTGTTGAAATGGAGAATGTGTTCATGTTTTCCGGTTTAGCACAACTGTATTAAGCTGTGGATGAAAGAAAACTGTTCTTTTTCAGGGAATCAAAGATGATTCCATCATCATCAATCAAAGACGTTGATCTGAACTCCTCACCTCCACACGATTCACCAAAGAAGGAGAAAAACACCCCGTAAAAGCGTGTGAAGTAAATAATTTCATTCACCCCCATCTGCACTTTTGAAAGCTTGATTTTGGATATATCTACCTCAGGGAATGTACAATAAATTGACTTTTCAATCTTTTTCAACTTAGACACATGTTCGGAAGAGACAACAACAAGGAGCGTTGTGCGGACGTTTCACATTCCATGTGAGTAAGAGAATCACCTTTCAGGACGTCATGACATTCATTGTGCTCGCAATAGAAATGGTATTTCTTTGAGGAAACTAATGTGAATCTTGTCGTGTTTCGATCACATTTTGATCCATAATTATTTTCTATATTATCGATTGGAGGTTTCACGGCTGTGGGATTTCTATGACGTGCCTCCATGGAGTTGTTTACCTGGGGTGGGAATCTTGATCCAGATATAAAGGGTCATGCGGGTGTTTTGTATGAAGAGCAAGTTTATCATATGTATAATATATATATACATCAGGAATACATCAGGAAGAAGATAATTGTTCTTTGGTCATTTATTGTTACATATCTTTTCTACCTGTCCCAGCTTGTATAATGATCATAAAAGTAGGACCGTGGGTCCTGAAGCTCACCTGGATCACGAGCTACAATCACTCAAACCCCCCACAGACCCTCTCAGACAATGATGTTTTTAATGTCGTGAACAAACCGTGAACAAACCGTGAGCCGGAAAACAATATCTCTCCGTTCTCAGGACCGAACTCTCTTATCTGTCTCCCTCTTCCAAATCCTGGTGGCGTCTGGTCAAATCTGTTTCTGGTGTTTGTTCCCCCTCCATCCCCTCCCTCACCTCAAATGTCCACACGGCTGACTCCGCACGTGAAAAAGCTGAATGCCTCAACTCTGTGTTTGCCTCTAAATCTTGTGTTCCAAACCCCTCCAAACCCCATGTGTTCCAAACCAGTGCAGGAAACCACTTTTGCACTTGTATTAGTGTGGAAAAAACACTTTTTGCACTTGTGATAGTGTTGAAAAACCACTTTTCGCACTTGTGTTAGTGTTGAAATACCACTTTTCGCACTTGTGTTAGTGTTGAAAAACCACTTTTCGCACTTGTGTTGGTGCAGGAAACCACTTTTGCACGTGTATTAGTGTGGAAAAAACACTTTTCGCACATGTGATAGTGTTGAAAAACCACTTTTCGCACTTGTGTTTGTGTTGAAAAACCACTTTTCGCACTTGTGTTAGTGATGAAAAACCACTTTTCGCACTTGTGTTGGTGCAGGAAACCATTTTTGCACTTGTATTAGTGTGGAAAAAACACTTTTTGCACTTGTGATAGTGTTGAAAAACCACTTTTCACACTTGTGTTAGTGTTGAAAAACCACTTTTCGCACTTGTGTTAGTGTTGAAAAACCACCTTTCGCACTTGTGTTGGTGCAGGAAACCACTTTTGCACGTGTATTAGTGTGGAAAAAACACTTTTCGCACTTGTGTTTGTGTTGAAAAACCACTTTTCACACTTGTGTTAGTGTTGAAAAACCACTTTTCGCACTTGTGTTGGTGCAGGAAACCACTTTTGCACTTGTATTAGTGTGGAAAAAACACTTTTTGCACTTGTGATAGTGTTGAAAAACCACTTTTCGCACTTGTGTTAGTGTTGAAAAACAACTTTTCGCACTTGTGTTAGTGTTGAAAAACCACTTTTCGCACTTGTGTTGGTGCAGGAAACCACTTTTGCACTTGTATTAGTGTGGAAAAAACACTTTTTGCACTTGTGATTGTGTTGAAAAACCACTTTTCGCACTTGTGTTAGTGTTGAAAAACCACATTACGCACTTGTGTTGGTGCAGGAAACCACTTTTTGCACTTGTTTAGTGTGGAAAAAACACTTTTTGCACTTGCGTTAGTGTTGAAAACCCACTTTTCGCACTTGTGTTGGTGCAGGAAACCACTTTTGCACTTGTATTAGTGTGGAAAAAGCACTTTTCGCACTTGTGTTAGTGTTGAAAAACCACTTTTCGCACTTGTGTTAGTGTTGAAAAACCACTTTTCGCACTTGTGTTAGTGTTGAAAAACCACTTTTCGCACTTGTGTTGGTGCAGGAAACCACTTTTGCACTTGTTTTAGTGTGGAAAAAACACTTTTTGCACTTGTGATAGTGTTGAAAAACCACTATTCGCACTTGTGTTAGTGTTGAAAAACCACTTTTCGCACTTGTGTTGGTGCAGGAAACCACTTTTGCACTTGTATTAGTGTGGAAAAAACACTTTTTGCAATTGTGATATTGTTGAAAAACCCACTTTTCGCACTTGTGTTAGTGTTGAAAAACCACTTTTCGCACTTGTGTTGGTGTTGAAAAACCACTTTTCGCACTTGTGTTGGTGCAGGAAACCACTTTTGCACGTGTATTAGTGTGGAAAAAACACTTTTCGCACTTGTGATAGTGTTGAAAAACCACTTTTCGCACTTGTGTTTGTGTTGAAAAACCACTTTTCGCACTTGTGTTAGTGATGAAAAACCACTTTTCGCACTTGTGTTGGTGCAGGAAACCATTTTTGCACTTGTATTAGTGTGGAAAAAACACTTTTTGCACTTGTGATAGTGTTGAAAAACCACTTTTCACACTTGTGTTAGTGTTGAAAAACCACTTTTCGCACTTGTGTTAGTGTTGAAAAACCACTTTTCGCACTTGTGTTGGTGCAGGAAACCACTTTTGCACGTGTATTAGTGTGGAAAAAACACTTTTCGCACTTGTGTTTGTGTTGAAAAACCACTTTTCACACTTGTGTTAGTGTTGAAAAACCACTTTTCGCACTTGTGTTGGTGCAGGAAACCACTTTTGCACTTGTATTAGTGTGGAAAAAACACTTTTTGCACTTGTGATAGTGTTGAAAAACCACTTTTCGCACTTGTGTTAGTGTTGAAAAACAACTTTTCGCACTTGTGTTAGTGTTGAAAAACCACTTTTCGCACTTGTGTTGGTGCAGGAAACCACTTTTGCACTTGTATTGGTGTGGAAAAAACACTTTTTGCACTTGTGATTGTGTTGAAAAACCACTTTTCGCACTTGTGTTAGTGTTGAAAAACCACATTACGCACTTGTATGCGCTTGGAGGTATGCGCTCTACCGAGTGCCGCTCTAGTTTTATTTTACCTGGTTTTATGTGTCATTGTGGTGTCTGAAGGAAAGAAAAGATTTGTTGAAATGGAGAATGTGTTCATGTTTTCCGGTTTAGCACAACTGTATTAAGCTGTGGATGAAAGAAAACTGTTCTTTTTCAGGGAATCAAAGATGATTCCATCATCATCAATCAAAGACGTTGATCTGAACTCCTCACCTCCACACGATTCACCAAAGAAGGAGAAAAACACCCCGTAAAAGCGTGTGAAGTAAATAATTTCATTCACCCCCATCTGCACTTTTGAAAACTTGATTTTGGATATATCTACCTCAGGGAATGTACAATAAATTGACTTTTCAATCTTTTTCAACTTAGACACATGTTCGGAAGAGACAACAACAAGGAGCGTTGTGCGGACGTTTCACATTCCATGTGAGTAAGAGAATCACCTTTCAGGACGTCATGACATTCATTGTGCTCGCAATAGAAATGGTATTTCTTTGAGGAAACTATTGTGAATCTTGTCGTGTTTCGATCACATTTTGATCCATAATTATTTTCTATATTATCGATTGGAGGTTTCACGGCTGTGGGATTTCTATGACGTGCCTCCATGGAGTTGTTTACCTGGGGTGGGAATCTTGATCCAGATATAAAGGGTCATGCGGGTGTTTTGTATGAAGAGCAAGTTTATCATATGTATAATATATATATACATCAGGAATACATCAGGAAGAAGATAATTGTTCTTTGGTCATTTATTGTTACATATCTTTTCTACCTGTCCCAGCTTGTATAATGATCATAAAAGTAGGACCGTGGGTCCTGAAGCTCACCTGGATCACGAGCTACAATCACTCAAACCCCCCACAGACCCTCTCAGACAATGATGTTTTTAATGTCGTGAACAAACCGTGAGCCGGAAAACAATATCTCTCCGTTCTCAGGACCGAACTCTCTTATCTGTCTCCCTCTTCCAAATCCTGGTGGCGTCTGGTCAAATCTGTTTCTGGTGTTTGTTCCCCCTCCATCCCCTCCCTCACCTCAAATGTCCACACGGCTGACTCCGCACGTGAAAAAGCTGAATGCCTCAACTCTGTGTTTGCCTCTAAATCTTGTGTTCCAAACCCCTCCAAACCTCATGTGTTCCAAACCAGTGCAGGAAACCACTTTTGCACTTGTATTAGTGTGGAAAAAACACTTTTTGCACTTGTGATAGTGTTGAAAAACCACTTTTCGCACTTGTGTTAGTGTTGAAATACCACTTTTCGCACTTGTGTTAGTGTTGAAAAACCACTTTTCGCACTTGTGTTGGTGCAGGAAACCACTTTTGCACGTGTATTAGTGTGGAAAAAACACTTTTCGCACATGTGATAGTGTTGAAAAACCACTTTTCGCACTTGTGTTTGTGTTGAAAAACCACTTTTCGCACTTGTGTTAGTGATGAAAAACCACTTTTCGCACTTGTGTTGGTGCAGGAAACCATTTTTGCACTTGTATTAGTGTGGAAAAAACACTTTTTGCACTTGTGATAGTGTTGAAAAACCACTTTTCACACTTGTGTTAGTGTTGAAAAACCACTTTTCGCACTTGTGTTAGTGTTGAAAAACCACTTTTCGCACTTGTGTTGGTGCAGGAAACCACTTTTGCACGTGTATTAGTGTGGAAAAAACACTTTTCGCACTTGTGTTTGTGTTGAAAAACCACTTTTCACACTTGTGTTAGTGTTGAAAAACCACTTTTCGCACTTGTGTTGGTGCAGGAAACCACTTTTGCACTTGTATTAGTGTGGAAAAAACACTTTTTGCACTTGTGATAGTGTTGAAAAACCACTTTTCGCACTTGTGTTAGTGTTGAAAAACAACTTTTCGCACTTGTGTTAGTGTTGAAAAACCACTTTTCGCACTTGTGTTGGTGCAGGAAACCACTTTTGCACTTGTATTAGTGTGGAAAAAACACTTTTTGCACTTGTGATTGTGTTGAAAAACCACTTTTCGCACTTGTGTTAGTGTTGAAAAACCACATTATGCACTTGTGTTGGTGCAGGAAACCACTTTTTGCACTTGTGTTAGTGTTGAAAAACCACTTTTCGCACTTGTGTTAGTGTTGAAAAACCACTTTTCGCACTTGTGTTGGTGCAGGAAACCACTTTTGCACTTGTATTAGTGTGGAAAAAACACTTTTTGCACTTGTGCTAGTGTTGAAAAACCACTTTTCGCACTTGTGTTAGTGTTGAAAAACCACTTTTCGCACTTGTGTTGGTGCAGGAAACCACTTTTGCACTTGTATTAGTGTGGAAAAAACACTTTTTGCACTTGTGATAGTGTTGAAAAACCACTTTTCGCACTTGTGTTAGTGTTGAAAAACCACTTTTCGCACTTGTGTTGGTGCAGAAAACCACTTTTGCACTTGTATTAGTGTGGAAAAAACACTTTTAGCACTTGTGTTAGTGTTGAAAAACCACTTTTTGCACTTGCGTTAGTGTTGAAAAACCACTTTTCGCACTTGTGTTGGTGCAGGAAACCACTTTTGCACTTGTATTAGTGTGGAAAAAGCACTTTTCGCACTTGTGTTAGTGTTGAAAAACCACTTTTCGCACTTGTGTTAGTGTTGAAAAACCACTTTTCGCACTTGTGTTAGTGTTGAAAAACCACTTTTCGCACTTGTGTTGGTGCAGGAAACCACTTTTGCACTTGTTTTAGTGTTGAAAAACCACTTTTCGCACTTGTGTTGGTGCAGGAAACCACTTTTGCACTTGTATTAGTGTGGAAAAAACACTTTTTGCACTTGTGATAGTGTTGAAAAACCACTTTTCGCACTTGTGTTAGTGTTGAAAAACAACTTTTCGCACTTGTGTTAGTGTTGAAAAACCACTTTTCGCACTTGTGTTGGTGCAGGAAACCACTTTTGCACTTGTATTAGTGTGGAAAAAACACTTTTTGCACTTGTGATTGTGTTGAAAAACCACTTTTCGCACATGTGTTAGTGTTGAAAAACCACATTACGCACTTGTGTTGGTGCAGGAAACCACTTTTGCACTTGTATTAGTGTGGAAAAAACACTTTTCGCACTTGTGTTTGTGTTGAAAAACCACTTTTCGCACTTGTGTTAGTGATGAAAAACCACTTTTCGCACATGTGTTGGTGCAGGAAACCATTTTTGCACTTGTATTAGTGTGGAAAAAACACTTTTTGCACTTGTGATAGTGTTGAAAAACCACTTTTCGCACTTGTGTTAGTGTTGAAAAACCACTTTTCGCACTTGTGTTAGTGTTGAAAAACCACTTTTCGCACTTGTGTTGGTGCAGGAAACCACTTTTGCACTTGTATTAGTGTGGAAAAAACACTTTTTGCACTTGTGATAGTGTTGAAAAACCACTTTTCGCACATGTGTTAGTGTTGAAAAACCACTTTTCGCACTCGTGTTAGTGTTGAAAAACCACTTTTCGCACTTGTGTTGGTGCAGGAAACCACTTTTGCACTTGTATTAGTGTGGAAAAAACACTTTTCGCACATGTGATAGTGTTGAAAAACCACTTTTCGCACTTGTGTTGGTGCAGGAAACCACTTTTGCACGTGTATTAGTGTGGAAAAAACACTTTTCGCACATGTGATAGTGTTGAAAAACCACTTTTCGCACTTGTGTTTGTGTTGAAAAACCACTTTTCGCACTTGTGTTAGTGATGAAAAACCACTTTTCGCACTTGTGTTGGTGCAGGAAACCATTTTTGCACTTGTATTAGTGTGGAAAAAACACTTTTTGCACTTGTGATAGTGTTGAAAAACCACTTTTCACACTTGTGTTAGTGTTGAAAAACCACTTTTCGCACTTGTGTTAGTGTTGAAAAACCACTTTTCGCACTTGTGTTGGTGCAGGAAACCACTTTTGCACGTGTATTAGTGTGGAAAAAACACTTTTCGCACTTGTGTTTGTGTTGAAAAACCACTTTTCACACTTGTGTTAGTGTTGAAAAACCACTTTTCGCACTTGTGTTGGTGCAGGAAACCACTTTTGCACTTGTATTAGTGTGGAAAAAACACTTTTTGCACTTGTGATAGTGTTGAAAAACCACTTTTCGCACTTGTGTTAGTGTTGAAAAACAACTTTTCGCACTTGTGTTAGTGTTGAAAAACCACTTTTCGCACTTGTGTTGGTGCAGGAAACCACTTTTGCACTTGTATTAGTGTGGAAAAAACACTTTTTGCACTTGTGATTGTGTTGAAAAACCACTTTTCGCACTTGTGTTAGTGTTGAAAAACCACATTACGCACTTGTGTTGGTGCAGGAAACCACTTTTTGCACTTGTGTTAGTGTTGAAAAACCACTTTTCGCACTTGTGTTAGTGTTGAAAAACCACTTTTCGCACTTGTGTTGGTGCAGGAAACCACTTTTGCACTTGTATTAGTGTGGAAAAAACACTTTTTGCACTTGTGCTAGTGTTGAAAAACCACTTTTCGCACTTGTGTTAGTGTTGAAAAACCACTTTTCGCACTTGTGTTGGTGCAGGAAACCACTTTTGCACTTGTATTAGTGTGGAAAAAACACTTTTTGCACTTGTGATAGTGTTGAAAAACCACTTTTTGCACTTGTGTTAGTGTTGAAAAACCACTTTTCGCACTTGTGTTGGTGCAGAAAACCACTTTTGCACTTGTATTAGTGTGGAAAAAACACTTTTAGCACTTGTGTTAGTGTTGAAAAACCACTTTTTGCACTTGCGTTAGTGTTGAAAAACCACTTTTCGCACTTGTGTTGGTGCAGGAAACCACTTTTGCACTTGTATTAGTGTGGAAAAAGCACTTTTCGCACTTGTGTTAGTGTTGAAAAACCACTTTTCGCACTTGTGTTAGTGTTGAAAAACCACTTTTCGCACTTGTGTTAGTGTTGAAAAACCACTTTTCGCACTTGTGTTAGTGTTGAAAAACCACTTTTCGCACTTGTGTTGGTGCAGGAAACCACTTTTGCACTTGTTTTAGTGTTGAAAAACCACTTTTCGCACTTGTGTTGGTGCAGGAAACCACTTTTGCACTTGTATTAGTGTGGAAAAACACTTTTTGCACTTGTGATAGTGTTGAAAAACCACTTTTCGCACTTGTGTTAGTGTTGAAAAACAACTTTTCGCACTTGTGTTAGTGTTGAAAAACCACTTTTCGCACTTGTGTTGGTGCAGGAAACCACTTTTGCACTTGTATTAGTGTGGAAAAAACACTTTTTGCACTTGTGATTGTGTTGAAAAACCACTTTTCGCACATGTGTTAGTGTTGAAAAACCACATTACGCACTTGTGTTGGTGCAGGAAACCACTTTTACACTTGTATTAGTGTGGAAAAAACACTTTTCGCACTTGTGTTTGTGTTGAAAAACCACTTTTCGCACTTGTGTTAGTGATGAAAAACCACTTTTCGCACTTGTGTTGGTGCAGGAAACCATTTTTGCACTTGTATTAGTGTGGAAAAAACACTTTTTGCACTTGTGATAGTGTTGAAAAACCACTTTTCGCACTTGTGTTAGTGTTGAAAAACCACTTTTCGCACTTGTGTTAGTGTTGAAAAACCACTTTTCGCACTTGTGTTGGTGCAGGAAACCACTTTTGCACTTGTATTAGTGTGGAAAAAACACTTTTTGCACTTGTGATAGTGTTGAAAAACCACTTTTCGCACATGTGTTAGTGTTGAAAAACCACTTTTCGCACTTGTGTTAGTGTTGAAAAACCACTTTTCGCACTTGTGTTGGTGCAGGAAACCACTTTTGCACTTGTATTAGTGTGGAAAAAACACTTTTCGCACATGTGATAGTGTTGAAAAACCACTTTTCGCACTTGTGTTGGTGCAGGAAACCACTTTTGCACGTGTATTAGTGTGGAAAAAACACTTTTCGCACATGTGATAGTGTTGAAAAACCACTTTTCGCACTTGTGTTTGTGTTGAAAAACCACTTTTCGCACTTGTGTTAGTGATGAAAAACCACTTTTCGCACTTGTGTTGGTGCAGGAAACCATTTTTGCACTTGTATTAGTGTGGAAAAAACACTTTTTGCACTTGTGATAGTGTTGAAAAACCACTTTTCACACTTGTGTTTGTGTTGAAAAACCACTTTTCACACTTGTGTTAGTGTTGAAAAACCACTTTTCGCACTTGTGTTGGTGCAGGAAACCACTTTTGCACTTGTATTAGTGTGGAAAAAACACTTTTTGCACTTGTGATAGTGTTGAAAAACCACTTTTCGCACTTGTGTTAGTGTTGAAAAACAACTTTTCGCACTTGTGTTAGTGTTGAAAAACCACTTTTCGCACTTGTGTTGGTGCAGGAAACCACTTTTGCACTTGTATTAGTGTGGAAAAAACACTTTTTGCACTTGTGATTGTGTTGAAAAACCACTTTTCGCACTTGTGTTAGTGTTGAAAAACCACATTACGCACTTGTGTTGGTGCAGGAAACCACTTTTTGCACTTGTGTTATTGTTGAAAAACCACTTTTCGCACTTGTGTTAGTGTTGAAAAACCACTTTTCGCACTTGTGTTGGTGCAGGAAACCACTTTTGCACTTGTATTAGTGTGGAAAAAACACTTTTTGCACTTGTGCTAGTGTTGAAAAACCACTTTTCGCACTTGTGTTAGTGTTGAAAAACCACTTTTCGCACTTGTGTTGGTGCAGGAAACCACTTTTGCACTTGTATTAGTGTGGAAAAAACACTTTTTGCAATTGTGATAGTGTTGAAAAACCACTTTTCGCACTTGTGTTAGTGTTGAAAAACCACTTTTCGCACTTGTGTTGGTGCAGAAAACCACTTTTGCACTTGTATTAGTGTGGAAAAAACACTTTTAGCACTTGTGTTAGTGTTGAAAAACCACTTTTTGCACTTGCGTTAGTGTTGAAAAACCACTTTTCGCACTTGTGTTGGTGCAGGAAACCACTTTTGCACTTGTATTAGTGTGGAAAAAGCACTTTTCGCACTTGTGTTAGTGTTGAAAAACCACTTTTCGCACTTGTGTTAGTGTTGAAAAACCACTTTTCGCACTTGTGTTAGTGTTGAAAAACCACTTTTCGCACTTGTGTTGGTGCAGGAAACCACTTTTGCACTTGTTTTAGTGTTGAAAAACCACTTTTCGCACTTGTGTTGGTGCAGGAAACCACTTTTGCACTTGTATTAGTGTGGAAAAAACACTTTTTGCACTTGTGATAGTGTTGAAAAACCACTTTTCGCACTTGTGTTAGTGTTGAAAAACAACTTTTCGCACTTGTGTTAGTGTTGAAAAACCACTTTTCGCACTTGTGTTGGTGCAGGAAACCACTTTTGCACTTGTATTAGTGTGGAAAAAACACTTTTTGCACTTGTGATTGTGTTGAAAAACCACTTTTCGCACATGTGTTAGTGTTGAAAAACCACATTACGCACTTGTGTTGGTGCAGGAAACCACTTTTGCACTTGTATTAGTGTGGAAAAAACACTTTTCGCACTTGTGTTTGTGTTGAAAAACCACTTTTCGCACTTGTGTTAGTGATGAAAAACCACTTTTCGCACTTGTGTTGGTGCAGGAAACCACTTTTGCACTTGTATTAGTGTGGAAAAAACACTTTTTGCACTTGTGATAGTGTTGAAAAACCACTTTTCGCACTTGTGTTAGTGTTGAAAAACAACTTTTCGCACTTGTGTTAGTGTTGAAAAACCACTTTTCGCACTTGTGTTGGTGCAGGAAACCATTTTTGCACTTGTATTAGTGTGGAAAAAACACTTTTTGCACTTGTGATAGTGTTGAAAAACCACTTTTCGCACTTGTGTTAGTGTTGAAAAACCACTTTTCGCACTTGTGTTAGTGTTGAAAAACCACTTTTCGCACTTGTGTTGGTGCAGGAAACCACTTTTGCACTTGTATTAGTGTGGAAAAAACACTTTTTGCACTTGTGATAGTGTTGAAAAACCACTTTTCGCACATGTGTTAGTGTTGAAAAACCACTTTTCGCACTTGTGTTAGTGTTGAAAAACCACTTTTCGCACTTGTGTTGGTGCAGGAAACCACTTTTGCACTTGTATTAGTGTGGAAAAAACACTTTTCGCACATGTGATAGTGTTGAAAAACCACTTTTCGCACTTGTGTTGGTGCAGGAAACCACTTTTGCACGTGTATTAGTGTGGAAAAAACACTTTTCGCACATGTGATAGTGTTGAAAAACCACTTTTCGCACTTGTGTTTGTGTTGAAAAACCACTTTTCGCACTTGTGTTAGTGATGAAAAACCACTTTTCGCACTTGTGTTGGTGCAGGAAACCATTTTTGCACTTGTATTAGTGTGGAAAAAACACTTTTTGCACTTGTGATAGTGTTGAAAAACCACTTTTCACACTTGTGTTTGTGTTGAAAAACCACTTTTCACACTTGTGTTAGTGTTGAAAAACCACTTTTCGCACTTGTGTTGGTGCAGGAAACCACTTTTGCACTTGTATTAGTGTGGAAAAAACACTTTTTGCACTTGTGATAGTGTTGAAAAACCACTTTTCGCACTTGTGTTAGTGTTGAAAAACAACTTTTCGCACTTGTGTTAGTGTTGAAAAACCACTTTTCGCACTTGTGTTGGTGCAGGAAACCACTTTTGCACTTGTATTAGTGTGGAAAAAACACTTTTTGCACTTGTGATTGTGTTGAAAAACCACTTTTCGCACTTGTGTTAGTGTTGAAAAACCACATTACGCACTTGTGTTGGTGCAGGAAACCACTTTTTGCACTTGTGTTATTGTTGAAAAACCACTTTTCGCACTTGTGTTAGTGTTGAAAAACCACTTTTCGCACTTGTGTTGGTGCAGGAAACCACTTTTGCACTTGTATTAGTGTGGAAAAAACACTTTTTGCACTTGTGCTAGTGTTGAAAAACCACTTTTCGCACTTGTTTTAGTGTTGAAAAACCACTTTTCGCACTTGTGTTGGTGCAGGAAACCACTTTTGCACTTGTATTAGTGTGGAAAAAACACTTTTTGCACTTGTGATAGTGTTGAAAAACCACTTTTCGCACTTGTGTTAGTGTTGAAAAACCACTTTTCGCACTTGTGTTGGTGCAGAAAACCACTTTTGCACTTGTATTAGTGTGGAAAAAACACTTTTAGCACTTGTGTTAGTGTTGAAAAACCACTTTTTGCACTTGCGTTAGTGTTGAAAAACCACTTTTCGCACTTGTGTTGGTGCAGGAAACCACTTTTGCACTTGTATTAGTGTGGAAAAAGCACTTTTCGCACTTGTGTTAGTGTTGAAAAACCACTTTTCGCACTTGTGTTAGTGTTGAAAAACCACTTTTCGCACTTGTGTTAGTGTTGAAAAACCACTTTTCGCACTTGTGTTGGTGCAGGAAACCACTTTTGCACTTGTTTTAGTGTTGAAAAACCACTTTTCGCACTTGTGTTGGTGCAGGAAACCACTTTTGCACTTGTATTAGTGTGGAAAAAACACTTTTTGCACTTGTGATAGTGTTGAAAAACCACTTTTCGCACTTGTGTTAGTGTTGAAAAACAACTTTTCGCACTTGTGTTAGTGTTGAAAAACCACTTTTCGCACTTGTGTTGGTGCAGGAAACCACTTTTGCACTTGTATTAGTGTGGAAAAAACACTTTTTGCACTTGTGATTGTGTTGAAAAACCACTTTTCGCACATGTGTTAGTGTTGAAAAACCACATTACGCACTTGTGTTGGTGCAGGAAACCACTTTTGCACTTGTATTAGTGTGGAAAAAACACTTTTCGCACTTGTGTTTGTGTTGAAAAACCACTTTTCGCACTTGTGTTAGTGATGAAAAACCACTTTTCGCACTTGTGTTGGTGCAGGAAACCATTTTTGCACTTGTATTAGTGTGGAAAAAACACTTTTTGCACTTGTGATAGTGTTGAAAAACCACTTTTCGCACTTGTGTTAGTGTTGAAAAACCACTTTTCGCACTTGCGTTAGTGTTGAAAAACCACTTTTCGCACTTGTGTTGGTGCAGGAAACCACTTTTGCACTTGTATTAGTGTGGAAAAAACACTTTTTGCACTTGTGATAGTGTTGAAAAACCACTTTTCGCACATGTGTTAGTGTTGAAAAACCACTTTTCGCACTTGTGTTAGTGTTGAAAAACCACTTTTCGCACTTGTGTTGGTGCAGGAAACCACTTTTGCACTTGTATTAGTGTGGAAAAAACACTTTTTGCACTTGTGATAGTGTTGAAGAACCACTTTACGCACTTGTGTTGGTGCAGCAAACCACTTTTGCACTTGTATTAGTGTTGAAAAACAACTTTTCGCACTTGTGTTAGTGTTGAAAATCCACTTTTCGCACTTGTGTTGGTGCAGGAAACCACTTTTGCACTTGTATTAGTGTGGAAAAAACACTTTTTGCACTTGTGATTGTGTTGAAAAACCACTTTTTGCACTTGTGTTAGTGTTGAAAAACCACATTACGCACTTGTGTTGGTGCAGGAAACCACTTTTTGCACTTGTGTTAGTGTTGAAAAACCACTTTTTGCACTTGTGTTAGTGTTGAAAAACAACTTTTCGCACTTGTGTTAGTGTTGAAAAACCACTTTTCGCTAGGCTGGGCCAAATCAGGGGTGATTTTCAATTTTTCATACTACAAGGTTGTAATTTACCTAAAAGTTGTGGCTGGGTAACAGAAACAAAACCATGAAATTTTTTTTCAAAAATATTGACGTCTTACGGTAAAACAGCCCTTTACCATAGCAACCGTTACAGACGACTCAAAAAATTCTTAAAATCGATGATTTCTCAGGCTGTGTGTGACCCCCAGAGTTGATTCTGGTACCAAAAGATTCAGAATTGAAAGCCAAGGATGATTGGATAGCTTAACAATGTCTGTGACACAATTCAATACAACTTTTATCCCAAAAACTCATTTTTATCTCAAATTTAAGGCATTTGTTTGAAAAAAAAATGAAAATTTTGCTTTTTAATCATAGGATAATCATTAATCAGAGCTATAGTCAAATTAAATGTACATTAAATTAACTTTTGTCATTGATTAAGCTTTTTTGTCTCAAATTTAAGGTCTGACATTGAACATTGATAACAAAATAAAAAACCTAGTCCCAATTGTAATCAATGGAGGCCAATGACTTCTTAGTCACAACCTCAGTGGATGTTGCCAGTCCATGCAGCTTCTCCCTGACGCCCTTCACAACCCTGTATAGAGCCTGGAGCTGCGCCTCAGATTTGGTGGCCTTGTTAGTGTTCAAATCTGTGGCGAGTCCAAGTGTCCGCTCTGCTGCATCATTGACAACTGGGAGTTTGGCCACAACTTCCTTGCCATGACGATAGCTGTCTGAGGTGGGCCACTGTGCAACGGGGAGCTTGACAAAACTGGAGTCAATACCCAAGAGTTCAAACATGCTCCAAGAGTCGTAACCAACAAAGTCTTTGAGGGCTTTACTCCCCAATTGCTGTGAGGCTGGCATCTCCTGTATCATGTTATGTGCAGTCCCATGGTACCTGAGCATAGCCCTTCTCATAGTCTGCTTGTCAGATGACGTTCTGTCCGAGAAGAGTGCCAAAGAGACCAATCTCTCTGAGAGGTACCACAAATGGTTTTGTAGCTTCTCTCGGGCCACAGTCACAAAGGACAGAAATTTGGCAGGCCACTTTGTTGGATTCTTTGCGATACTGGCCTCAGCCTTGAGGAGGTTCTTCATCAGGTACATGTCGTTAGATGGTGCATCTGCAGCACTGGTACATGTCAACCACGCTTTAGTGTAGAAGACTGACATGAATGCAGCGAGACTGGTTATGTCTTCCAGCTCTTCGGGTGTGTAGATATCTCCCAGCTGCCAACGGAAGAGTGCCACCTTTATAGTGTATAAAGTCTTGCTCATCCAATGGGCGTGGTGGAATGCCCCAGGAGCTTTGATAGTGATGGTCCTCATACCATCAGGGACAGTCCCTCCAAGAAACAGCAGTGTGAGGTGTGCCAGCTCCAGGTAGTCGTGTCGAAGAGTCTCCTTTGTGCTATTGTCCATCCACGTCTGAAGGAAGGTGATGGTGGCATGTACATGGCCAGCCAGCTCTCTCTGTTGAGCAGACACCTCGACCAATGTGTAGTTGCCCTGGTCCAATTCACTCCAAGTGTTGAGCAGTCGCTTGAACAGCTGTTCATTAGGTCCTGTGGTGCTGTGGTGGGGCCATACACTATTGAGCAAGACGCCCCTCCAACCAATTCGTGGATGTGGTGCCGACATGCCAATTGCAGAAGACTCCTGCCAAACTCAGTCTCCAGTCTTACTACGACTCCACTCTTGACCCCAGAGTTCACTGCCGTTGTATCGAAGACAAGAGCGCCTATCCTTGATGTGTGCAAGAGCGCCTTGAACGCCCTGATGAATGGTTACAGTAACAACCGAAAGCAGGCATTAAAATTAATGATTGTAAGCTGCTTTTGTTAACTTTTTTTTATTGAAATGAAGATGGCCAAATTTAAACAACGTTATAACAGTTATAAAAACTGGACAATACAAGGTTGTAAAAGACAATTTAAAGTAAATTTAATCTGATTAATGGTTATCCTATGATTAAAAAGCAAAATTTTCAATTTTTTTCCATAAATATGCTTGAAATTTCAGACAAAAATCCGTTTTTTGGATAAAAGTGGTATTGAATTGTGTCACAGACATTGTTAAGCTATCCAATCATCCTTGGCTTTCAATTCTGCATCTTTTGGTACCAGAATCAACTCTGGGGGTCAAACACAGCTTGAGAAATCGTCAATTTAGGCATTTTTTGAGTCGTCTGTAACTGTTGCTATGGTAACGGGCTGTCTGACCGTAAAACGTCAATATTTTTGAAATTTTTTTTCATGATTTTGTTCCTGATACTCACTTACAACTTTTAGGTAAATTACATTGAATTAGGAAAATCACCTCCGATTTGGCCCAGCCTACTTTTCGCACTTGTGTTGGTGCAGGAAACCACTTTTGCACTTGTATTAGTGTGGAAAAAACACTTTTTGCACTTGTGATTGTGTTGAAAAACCACTTTTCGCACTTGTGTTAGTGTTGAAAAACCACATTACGCACTTGTGTTGGTGCAGGAAACCACTTTTTGCACTTGTGTTAGTGTTGAAAAACCACTTTTCGCACTTGTGTTAGTGTTGAAAAACCACTTTTCGCACTTGTGTTGGTGCAGGAAACCACTTTTGCACTTGTATTAGTGTGGAAAAAACACTTTTTGCACTTGTGCTAGTGTTGAAAAACCACTTTTCGCACTTGTGTTAGTGTTGAAAAACCACTTTTCGCACTTGTGTTGGTGCAGGAAACCACTTTTGCACTTGTATTAGTGTGGAAAAAACACTTTTTGCACTTGTGATAGTGTTGAAAAACCACTTTTCGCACTTGTGTTAGTGTTGAAAAACCACTTTTCGCACTTGTGTTGGTGCAGAAAACCACTTTTGCACTTGTATTAGTGTGGAAAAAACACTTTTAGCACTTGTGTTAGTGTTGAAAAACCACTTTTTGCACTTGCGTTAGTGTTGAAAAACCACTTTTCGCACTTGTGTTGGTGCAGGAAACCACTTTTGCACTTGTATTAGTGTGGAAAAAGCACTTTTCGCACTTGTGTTAGTGTTGAAAAACCACTTTTTGCACTTGTGTTAGTGTTGAAAAACCACTTTTCGCACTTGTGTTAGTGTTGAAAAACCACTTTTCGCACTTGTGATAGTGTTGAAAAACCACTTTTCGCACTTGTGTTAGTGTTGAAAAACAACTTTTTGCACTTGTGTTAGTGTTGAAAAACCACTTTTCGCACTTGTGTTAGTGTTGAAAAACCACTTTTCACACTTGTATTAGTGTGGAAAAAACACTTTTTGCACTTGTGATAGTGTTGAAAAACCACTTTTCGCACTTGTGTTAGTGTTGAAAAACAACTTTTCGCACTTGTGTTAGTGTTGAAAAACCACTTTTCGCACTTGTGTTGGTGCAGGAAACCACTTTTGCACTTGTATTAGTGTGGAAAAAACACTTTTTGCACTTGTGATTGTGTTGAAAAACCACTTTTCGCACTTGTGTTAGTGTTGAAAAACCACATTACGCACTTGTGTTGGTGCAGGAAACCACTTTTTGCACTTGTGTTAGTGTTGAAAAACCACTTTTCGCACTTGTGTTAGTGTTGAAAAACCACTTTTCGCACTTGTGTTGGTGCAGGAAACCACTTTTGCACTTGTATTAGTGTGGAAAAAACACTTTTTGCACTTGTGCTAGTGTTGAAAAACCACTTTTCGCACTTGTGTTAGTGTTGAAAAACCACTTTTCGCACTTGTGTTGGTGCAGGAAACCACTTTTGCACTTGTATTAGTGTGGAAAAAACACTTTTTGCACTTGTGATAGTGTTGAAAAACCACTTTTCGCACTTGTGTTAGTGTTGAAAAACCACTTTTCGCACTTGTGTTGGTGCAGAAAACCACTTTTGCACTTGTATTAGTGTGGAAAAAACACTTTTAGCACTTGTGTTAGTGTTGAAAAACCACTTTTTGCACTTGTATTAGTGTTGAAAAACAACTTTTCGCACTTGTGTTAGTGTTGAAAAACCACTTTTCGCACTTGTGTTGGTGCAGGAAACCACTTTTGCACTTGTATTAGTGTGGAAAAAACACTTTTTGCACTTGTGATTGTGTTGAAAAACCACTTTTTGCACTTGTGTTAGTGTTGAAAAACCACATTACGCACTTGTGTTGGTGCAGGAAACCACTTTTTGCACTTGTGTTAGTGTTGAAAAACCACTTTTCGCACTTGTGTTAGTGTTGAAAAACAACTTTTCGCACTTGTGTTAGTGTTGAAAAACCACTTTTCGCACTTGTGTTGGTGCAGGAAACCACTTTTGCACTTGTATTAGTGTGGAAAAAACACTTTTTGCACTTGTGATTGTGTTGAAAAACCACTTTTCGCACTTGTGTTAGTGTTGAAAAACCACATTACGCACTTGTGTTGGTGCAGGAAACCACTTTTTGCACTTGTGTTAGTGTTGAAAAACCACTTTTCGCACTTGTGTTAGTGTTGAAAAACCACTTTTCGCACTTGTGTTGGTGCAGGAAACCACTTTTGCACTTGTATTAGTGTGGAAAAAACACTTTTTGCACTTGTGCTAGTGTTGAAAAACCACTTTTCGCACTTGTGTTAGTGTTGAAAAACCACTTTTCGCACTTGTGTTGGTGCAGGAAACCACTTTTGCACTTGTATTAGTGTGGAAAAAACACTTTTTGCACTTGTGATAGTGTTGAAAAACCACTTTTCGCACTTGTGTTAGTGTTGAAAAACCACTTTTCGCACTTGTGTTGGTGCAGAAAACCACTTTTGCACTTGTATTAGTGTGGAAAAAACACTTTTAGCACTTGTGTTAGTGTTGAAAAACCACTTTTTGCACTTGCGTTAGTGTTGAAAAACCACTTTTCGCACTTGTGTTGGTGCAGGAAACCACTTTTGCACTTGTATTAGTGTGGAAAAAGCACTTTTCGCACTTGTGTTAGTGTTGAAAAACCACTTTTCGCACTTGTGTTAGTGTTGAAAAACCACTTTTCGCACTTGTGTTAGTGTTGAAAAACCACTTTTCGCACTTGTGATAGTGTTGAAAAACCACTTTTCGCACTTGTGTTAGTGTTGAAAAACAACTTTTCGCACTTGTGTTAGTGTTGAAAAACCACTTTTCGCACTTGTGTTAGTGTTGAAAAACCACTTTTCGCACTTGTATTAGTGTGGAAAAAACACTTTTTGCACTTGTGATAGTGTTGAAAAACCACTTTTCGCACTTGTGTTAGTGTTGAAAAACAACTTTTCGCACTTGTGTTAGTGTTGAAAAACCACTTTTCGCACTTGTGTTGGTGCAGGAAACCACTTTTGCACTTGTATTAGTGTGGAAAAAACACTTTTTGCACTTGTGATTGTGTTGAAAAACCACTTTTCGCACTTGTGTTAGTGTTGAAAAACCACATTACGCACTTGTGTTGGTGCAGGAAACCACTTTTTGCACTTGTGTTAGTGTTGAAAAACCACTTTTCGCACTTGTGTTAGTGTTGAAAAACCACTTTTCGCACTTGTGTTGGTGCAGGAAACCACTTTTGCACTTGTATTAGTGTGGAAAAAACACTTTTTGCACTTGTGCTAGTGTTGAAAAACCACTTTTCGCACTTGTGTTAGTGTTGAAAAACCACTTTTCGCACTTGTGTTGGTGCAGGAAACCACTTTTGCACTTGTATTAGTGTGGAAAAAACACTTTTTGCACTTGTGATAGTGTTGAAAAACCATTTTCGCACTTGTGTTAGTGTTGAAAAACCACTTTTCGCACTTGTGTTGGTGCAGAAAACCACTTTTGCACTTGTATTAGTGTGGAAAAAACACTTTTAGCACTTGTGTTAGTGTTGAAAAACCACTTTTTGCACTTGCGTTAGTGTTGAAAAACCACTTTTCGCACTTGTGTTGGTGCAGGAAACCACTTTTGCACTTGTATTAGTGTGGAAAAAACACTTTTCGCACTTGTGTTTGTGTTGAAAAACCACTTTTCGCACTTGTGTTAGTGATGAAAAACCACTTTTCGCACTTGTGTTGGTGCAGGAAACCATTTTTGCACTTGTATTAGTGTGGAAAAAACACTTTTTGCACTTGTGATAGTGTTGAAAAACCACTTTTCGCACTTGTGTTAGTGTTGAAAAACCACTTTTCGCACTTGTGTTAGTGTTGAAAAACCACTTTTCGCACTTGTGTTGGTGCAGGAAACCACTTTTGCACTTGTATTAGTGTGGAAAAAACACTTTTTGCACTTGTGATAGTGTTGAAAAACCACTTTTCGCACATGTGTTAGTGTTGAAAAACCACTTTTCGCACTTGTGTTAGTGTTGAAAAACCACTTTTCGCACTTGTGTTGGTGCAGGAAACCACTTTTGCACTTGTATTAGTGTGGAAAAAACACTTTTTGCACTTGTGATAGTGTTGAAGAACCACTTTACGCACTTGTGTTGGTGCAGGAAACCACTTTTGCACTTGTATTAGTGTTGAAAAACAACTTTTCGCACTTGTGTTAGTGTTGAAAAACCACTTTTCGCACTTGTGTTGGTGCAGGAAACCACTTTTGCACTTGTATTAGTGTGGAAAAAACACTTTTTGCACTTGTGATTGTGTTGAAAAACCACTTTTTGCACTTGTGTTAGTGTTGAAAAACCACATTACGCACTTGTGTTGGTGCAGGAAACCACTTTTTGCACTTGTGTTAGTGTTGAAAAACCACTTTTCGCACTTGTGTTAGTGTTGAAAAACAACTTTTCGCACTTGTGTTAGTGTTGAAAAACCACTTTTCGCACTTGTGTTGGTGCAGGAAACCACTTTAGCACTTGTATTAGTGTGGATAAAACACTTTTTGCACTTGTGATTGTGTTGAAAAACCACTTTTCGCACTTGTGTTAGTGTTGAAAAACCACATTACGCACTTGTGTTGGTGCAGGAAACCACTTTTTGCACTTGTGTTAGTGTTGAAAAACCACTTTTCGCACTTGTGTTAGTGTTGAAAAACCACTTTTCGCACTTGTGTTGGTGCAGGAAACCACTTTTGCACTTGTATTAGTGTGGAAAAAACACTTTTTGCACTTGTGCTAGTGTTGAAAAACCACTTTTCGCACTTGTGTTAGTGTTGAAAAACCACTTTTCGCACTTGTGTTGGTGCAGGAAACCACTTTTGCACTTGTATTAGTGTGGAAAAAGCACTTTTCGCACTTGTGTTAGTGTTGAAAAACCACTTTTCGCACTTGTGTTAGTGTTGAAAAACCACTTTTCGCACTTGTGTTAGTGTTGAAAAACCACTTTTCGCACTTGTGTTGGTGCAGGAAACCACTTTTGCACTTGTTTTAGTGTTGAAAAACCACTTTTCGCACTTGTGTTGGTGCAGGAAACCACTTTTGCACTTGTATTAGTGTGGAAAAAACACTTTTTGCACTTGTGATAGTGTTGATAAACCACTTTTCGCACTTGTGTTAGTGTTGAAAAACAACTTTTCGCACTTGTGTTAGTGTTGAAAAACCACTTTTCGCACTTGTGTTGGTGCAGGAAACCACTTTTGCACTTGTATTAGTGTGGAAAAAACACTTTTTGCACTTGTGATTGTGTTGAAAAACCACTTTTCGCACATGTGTTAGTGTTGAAAAACCACATTACGCACTTGTGTTGGTGCAGGAAACCACTTTTGCACTTGTATTAGTGTGGAAAAAACACTTTTCGCACTTGTGTTTGTGTTGAAAAACCACTTTTCGCACTTGTGTTAGTGATGAAAAACCACTTTTCGCACTTGTGTTGGTGCAGGAAACCATTTTTGCACTTGTATTAGTGTGGAAAAAACACTTTTTGCACTTGTGATAGTGTTGAAAAACCACTTTTCGCACTTGTGTTAGTGTTGAAAAACCACTTTTCGCACTTGTGTTAGTGTTGAAAAACCACTTTTCGCACTTGTGTTGGTGCAGGAAACCACTTTTGCACTTGTATTAGTGTGGAAAAAACACTTTTTGCACTTGTGATAGTGTTGAAAAACCACTTTTCGCACATGTGTTAGTGTTGAAAAACCACTTTTCGCACTTGTGTTAGTGTTGAAAAACCACTTTTCGCACTTGTGTTGGTGCAGGAAACCACTTTTGCACTTGTATTAGTGTGGAAAAAACACTTTTTGCACTTGTGATAGTGTTGAAGAACCACTTTACGCACTTGTGTTGGTGCAGGAAACCACTTTTGCACTTGTATTAGTGTTGAAAAACAACTTTTCGCACTTGTGTTAGTGTTGAAAAACCACTTTTCGCACTTGTGTTGGTGAAGGAAACCACTTTTGCACTTGTATTAGTGTGGAAAAAACACTTTTTGCACTTGTGATTGTGTTGAAAAACCACTTTTTGCACTTGTGTTAGTGTTGAAAAACCACATTACGCACTTGTGTTGGTGCAGGAAACCACTTTTTGCACTTGTGTTAGTGTTGAAAAACCACTTTTCGCACTTGTGTTAGTGTTGAAAAACCACTTTTCGCACTTGTGTTGGTGCAGGAAACCACTTTTGCACTTGTATTAGTGTGGAAAAAACACTTTTTGCACTTGCGTTAGTGTTGAAAAACCACTTTTCGCACTTGTGTTGGTGCAGGAAACCACTTTTGCACTTGTATTAGTGTGGAAAAAGCACTTTTCGCACTTGTGTTAGTGTTGAAAAACCACTTTTCGCACTTGTGTTAGTGTTGAAAAACCACTTTTCGCACTTGTGTTAGTGTTGAAAAACCACTTTTCGCACTTGTGTTGGTGCAGGAAACCACTTTTGCACTTGTTTTAGTGTGGAAAAAACACTTTTTGCACTTGTGATAGTGTTGAAAAACCACTATTCGCAATTGTGTTAGTGTTGAAAAACCACTTTTCGCACTTGTGTTGGTGCAGGAAACCACTTTTGCACTTGTATTAGTGTGGAAAAAACACTTTTTGCACTTGTGATATTGTTGAAAAACCCACTTTTCGCACTTGTGTTAGTGTTGAAAAACCACTTTTCGCACTTGTGTTAGTGTTGAAAAACCACTTTTCGCACTTGTGTTGGTGCAGGAAACCACTTTTGCACGTGTATTAGTGTGGAAAAAACACTTTTCGCACTTGTGATAGTGTTGAAAAACCACTTTTCGCACTTGTGTTTGTGTTGAAAAACCACTTTTCGCACTTGTGTTAGTGATGAAAAACCACTTTTCGCACTTGTGTTGGTGCAGGAAACCATTTTTGCACTTGTATTAGTGTGGAAAAAACACTTTTTGCACTTGTGATAGTGTTGAAAAACCACTTTTCACACTTGTGTTAGTGTTGAAAAACCACTTTTCGCACTTGTGTTAGTGTTGAAAAACCACTTTTCGCACTTGTGTTGGTGCAGGAAACCACTTTTGCACGTGTATTAGTGTGGAAAAAACACTTTTCGCACTTGTGTTTGTGTTGAAAAACCACTTTTCACACTTGTGTTAGTGTTGAAAAACCACTTTTCGCACTTGTGTTGGTGCAGGAAACCACTTTTGCACTTGTATTAGTGTGGAAAAAACACTTTTTGCACTTGTGATAGTGTTGAAAAACCACTTTTCGCACTTGTGTTAATGTTGAAAAACAACTTTTCGCACTTGTGTTAGTGTTGAAAAACCACTTTTCGCACTTGTGTTGGTGCAGGAAACCACTTTTGCACTTGTATTGGTGTGGAAAAAACACTTTTTGCACTTGTGATTGTGTTGAAAAACCACTTTTCGCACTTGTGTTAGTGTTGAAAAACCACATTACGCACTTGTATGCGCTTGGAGGTATGCGCTCTACCGAGTGCCGGTCTAGTTTTATTTTACCTGGTTTTATGTGTCATTGTGGTGTCTGAAGGAAAGAAAAGATTTGTTGAAATGGAGAATGTGTTCATGTTTTCCGGTTTAGCACAACTGTATTAAGCTGTGGATGAAAGAAAACTGTTCTTTTTCAGGGAATCAAAGATGATTCCATCATCATCAATCAAAGACGTTGATCTGAACTCCTCACCTCCACACGATTCACCAAAGAAGGAGAAAAACACCCCTTAAAAGCATGTGAAGTAAATAATTTCATTCACCCCCATCTGCACTTTTGAAAACTTGATTTTGGATATATCTACCTCAGGGAATGTACAATAAATTGACTTTTCAATCTTTTTCAACTTAGACACATGTTCGGAAGAGACAACAACAAGGAGCGTTGTGCGGACGTTTCACATTCCATGTGAGTAAGAGAATCACCTTTCAGGACGTCATGACATTCATTGTGCTCGCAATAGAAATGGTATTTCTTTGAGGAAACGAATGTGAATCTTGTCGTGTTTCGATCACATTTTGATCCATAATTATTTTCTATATTATCGATTGGAGGTTTCACGGCTGTGGGATTTCTATGACGTGCCTCCATGGAGTTGTTTACCTGGGGTGGGAATCTTGATCCAGATATAAAGGGTCATGCGGGTGTTTTGTATGAAGAGCGAGTTTATCATATGTATAATATATATATACATCAGGAATACATCAGGAAGAAGATAATTTTTCTTTGGTCATTTATTGTTACATATCTTTTCTACCTGTCCCAGCTTGTATAATAATCATAAAAGTAGGACCGTGGGTCCTGAAGCTCACCTGGATCACGAGCTACAATCACTCAAACCCCCCACAGACCCTCTCAGACAATGATGTTTTTAATGTCGTGAACAAACCGTGAACAAACCGTGAGCCGGGAAACAATATCTCTCCGTTCTCAGGACCGAACTCTCTTATCTGTCTCCCTCTTCCAAATCCTGGTGGCGTCTGGTCAAATCTGTTTCTGGTGTTTGTTCCCCCTCCATCCCCTCCCTCACCTCAAATGTCCACATGGCTGACTCCGCACGTGAAAAAGCTGAATGCCTCAACTCTGTGTTTGCCTCTAAATCTTGTGTTCCAAACCCCTCCAAACCCCATGTGTTCCAAACCAGTGCAGGAAACCACTTTTGCACTTGTATTAGTGTGGAAAAAACACTTTTTGCACTTGTGATAGTGTTGAAAAACCACTTTTCGCACTTGTGTTAGTGTTGAAATACCACTTTTCGCACTTGTGTTAGTGTTGAAAAACCACTTTTCGCACTTGTGTTGGTGCAGGAAACCACTTTTGCACGTGTATTAGTGTGGAAAAAACACTTTTCGCACATGTGATAGTGTTGAAAAACCACTTTTCGCACTTGTGTTTGTGTTGCAAAACCACTTTTCGCACTTGTGTTAGTGATGAAAAACCACTTTTCGCACTTGTGTTGGTGCAGGAAACCATTTTTGCACTTGTATTAGTGTGGAAAAAACACTTTTTGCACTTGTGATAGTGTTGAAAAACCACTTTTCACACTTGTGTTAGTGTTGAAAAACCACTTTTCGCACTTGTGTTAGTGTTGAAAAACCACTTTTCGCACTTGTGTTGGTGCAGGAAACCACTTTTGCACGTGTATTAGTGTGGAAAAAACACTTTTCGCACTTTTGTTTGTGTTGAAAAACCACTTTTCACACTTGTGTTAGTGTTGAAAAACCACTTTTCGCACTTGTGTTGGTGCAGGAAACCACTTTTGCACTTGTATTAGTGTGGAAAAAACACTTTTTGCACTTGTGATAGTGTTGAAAAACCACTTTTCGCACTTGTGTTAGTGTTGAAAAACAACTTTTCGCACTTGTGTTAGTGTTGAAAAACCACTTTTCGCACTTGTGTTGGTGCAGGAAACCACTTTTGCACTTGTATTAGTGTGGAAAAAACACTTTTTGCACTTGTGATTGTGTTGAAAAACCACTTTTCGCACTTGTGTTAGTGTTGAAAAACCACATTACGCACTTGTGTTGGTGCAGGAAACCACTTTTTGCACTTGTGTTAGTGTTGAAAAACCACTTTTCGCACTTGTATTAGTGTTGAAAAACCACTTTTCGCACTTGTGTTGGTGCAGGAAACCACTTTTGCACTTGTATTAGTGTGGAAAAAACACTTTTTGCACTTGTGATAGTGTTGAAAAACCACTTTTCGCACTTGTGTTAGTGTTGAAAAACCACTTTGCGCACTTGTGTTAGTGTTGAAAAACCACATTACGCACTTGTATGCGCTTGGAGGTATGCGCTCTACCGAGTGCCGCTCTAGTTTTATTTTACCTGGTTTTATGTGTCATTGTGGTGTCTGAAGGAAAGAAAAGATTTGTTGAAATGGAGAATGTGTTCATGTTTTCCGGTTTAGCACAACTGTATTAAGCTGTGGATGAAAGAAAACTGTTCTTTTTCAGGGAATCAAAGATGATTCCATCATCATCAATCAAAGACGTTGATCTGAACTCCTCACCTCCACACAATTCACCAAAGAAGGAGAAAAACACCCCTTAAAAGCATGTGAAGTAAATAATTTCATTCACCCCCATCTGCACTTTTGAAAACTTGATTTTGGATATATCTACCTCAGGGAATGTACAATAAATTGACTTTTCAATCTTTTTCAACTTAGACACATGTTCGGAAGAGACAACAACAAGGAGCGTTGTGCGCGACGTTTCACATTCCATGTGAGTAAGAGAATCACCTTTCAGGACGTCATGACATTCATTGTGCTCGCAATAGAAATGGTATTTCTTTGAGGAAACGAATGTGAATCTTGTCGTGTTTCGATCACATTTTGATCCATAATTATTTTCTATATTATCGATTGGAGGTTTCACGGCTGTGGGATTTCTATGACGTGCCTCCATGGAGTTGTTTACCTGGGGTGGGAATCTTGATCCAGATATAAAGGGTCATGCGGGTGTTTTGTATGAAGAGCGAGTTTATCATATGTATAATATATATATACATCAGGAATACATCAGGAAGAAGATAATTTTTCTTTGGTCATTTATTGTTACATATCTTTTCTACCTGTCCCAGCTTGTATAATAATCATAAAAGTAGGACCGTGGGTCCTGAAGCTCACCTGGATCACGAGCTACAATCACTCAAACCCCCCACAGACCCTCTCAGACAATGATGTTTTTAATGTCGTGAACAAACCGTGAACAAACCGTGAGCCGGGAAACAATATCTCTCCGTTCTCAGGACCGAACTCTCTTATCTGTCTCCCTCTTCCAAATCCTGGTGGCGTCTGGTCAAATCTGTTTCTGGTGTTTGTTCCCCCTCCATCCCCTCCCTCACCTCAAATGTCCACATGGCTGACTCCGCACGTGAAAAAGCTGAATGCCTCAACTCTGTGTTTGCCTCTAAATCTTGTGTTCCAAACCCCTCCAAACCCCATGTGTTCCAAACCAGTGCAGGAAACCACTTTTGCACTTGTATTAGTGTGGAAAAAACACTTTTTGCACTTGTGATAGTGTTGAAAAACCACTTTTCGCACTTGTGTTAGTGTTGAAATACCACTTTTCGCACTTGTGTTAGTGTTGAAAAACCACTTTTCGCACTTGTGTTGGTGCAGGAAACCACTTTTGCACGTGTATTAGTGTGGAAAAAACACTTTTCGCACATGTGATAGTGTTGAAAAACCACTTTTCGCACTTGTGTTTGTGTTGAAAAACCACTTTTCGCACTTGTGTTGGTGCATGAAACCATTTTTGCACTTGTATTAGTGTGGAAAAAACACTTTTTGCACTTGTGATAGTGTTGAAAAACCACTTTTCACACTTGTGTTAGTGTTGAAAAACCACTTTTCGCACTTGTGTTAGTGTTGAAAAACCACTTTTCGCACTTGTGTTGGTGCAGGAAACAACTTTTGCACGTGTATTAGTGTGGAAAAAACACTTTTCGCACTTGTGTTTGTGTTGAAAAAACACTTTTCACACTTGTGTTAGTGTTGAAAAACCACTTTTCGCACTTGTGTTGGTGCAGGAAACCACTTTTGCACTTGTATTAGTGTGGAAAAAACACTTTTTGCACTTGTGATAGTGTTGAAAAACCACTTTTCGCACTTGTGTTAGTGTTGAAAAACAACTTTTCGCACTTGTGTTAGTGTTGAAAAACCACTTTTCGCACTTGTGTTGGTGCAGGAAACCACTTTTGCACTTGTATTAGTGTGGAAAAAACACTTTTTGCACTTGTGATTGTGTTGAAAAACCACTTTTCGCACTTGTGTTAGTGTTGAAAAACCACATTACGCACTTGTGTTGGTGCAGGAAACCACTTTTTGCACTTGTGTTAGTGTTGAAAAACCACTTTTCGCACTTGTGTTAGTGTTGAAAAACCACTTTTCGCACTTGTGTTGGTGCAGGAAACCACTTTTGCACTTGTATTAGTGTGGAAAAAACACTTTTTGCACTTGTGTTAGTGTTGAAAAACCACTTTTCGCACTTGTGTTAGTGTTGAAAAACCACTTTTCGCACTTGTGTTGGTGCAGGAAACCACTTTTGCACTTGTATTAGTGTGGAAAAAACACTTTTTGCACTTGTGATAGTGTTGAAAAACCACTTTTCGCACTTGTGTTAGTGTTGAAAAACCACTTTTCGCACTTGTGTTGGTGCAGAAAACCACTTTTGCACTTGTATTAGTGTGGAAAAAACACTTTTAGCACTTGTGTTAGTGTTGAAAAACCACTTTTTGCACTTGCGTTAGTGTTGAAAAACCACTTTTCGCACTTGTGTTGGTGCAGGAAACCACTTTTGCACTTGTATTAGTGTGGAAAAAGCACTTTTCGCACTTGTGTTAGTGTTGAAAAACCACTTTTCGCACTTGTGTTAGTGTTGAAAAACCACTTTTCGCACTTGTGTTAGTGTTGAAAAACCACTTTTCGCACTTGTGTTGGTGCAGGAAACCACTTTTGCACTTGTATTAGTGTTGAAAAACAACTTTTCGCACTTGTGTTAGTGTTGAAAAACCACTTTTCGCACTTGTGTTGGTGCAGGAAACCACTTTTGCACTTGCATTAGTGTGGAAAAAGCACTTTTCGCACTTGTGTTAGTGTTGAAAAACCACTTTTCGCACTTGTGTTAGTGTTGAAAAACCACTTTTCGCACTTGTGTTAGTGTTGAAAAACCACTTTTCGCACTTGTGTTAGTGTTGAAAAACCACTTTTCGCACTTGTGTTGGTGCAGGAAACCACTTTTGCACGTGTATTAGTGTGGAAAAAACACTTTTCACACTTGTGATAGTGTTGAAAAACCACTTTTCGCACTTGTGTTTGTGTTGAAAAACCACTTTTCGCACTTGTGTTAGTGATGAAAAACCACTTTTCGCACTTGTGTTGGTGCAGGAAACCACTTTTGCACTTGTATTAGTGTGGAAAAAACACTTTTTGCACTTGTGATTGTGTTGAAAAACCACTTTTCGCACATGTGTTAGTGTTGAAAAACCACATTACGCACTTGTGTTGGTGCAGGAAACCACTTTTGCACTTGTATTAGTGTGGAAAAAACACTTTTCGCACTTGTGTTTGTGTTGATAAACCACTTTTCGCACTTGTGTTAGTGATGAAAAACCACTTTTCGCAATTGTGTTGGTGCAGGAAACCATTTTTGCACTTGTATTAGTGTGGAAAAAACACTTTTTGCACTTGTGATAGTGTTGAAAAACCACTTTTCGCACTTGTGTTAGTGTTGAAAAACCACTTTTCGCACTTGTGTTAGTGTTGAAAAACCACTTTTCGCACTTGTGTTGGTGCAGGAAACCACTTTTGCACTTGTATTAGTGTGGAAAAACACTTTTTGCACTTGTGATATTGTTGAAAAACCACTTTTCGCACATGTGTTAGTGTTGAAAAACCACTTTTCGCACTTGTGTTAGTGTTGAAAAACCACTTTTCGCACTTGTGTTGGTGCAGGAAACCACTTTTGCACTTGTATTAGTGTGGAAAAAACACTTTTTGCACTTGTGATAGTGTTGAAAAACCACTTTTCGCACTTGTGTTAGTGTTGAAAAACCACTTTACGCACTTGTGTTGGTGCAGGAAACCACTTTTGCACTTGTATTAGTGTGGAAAAAACACTTTTCGCACTTGTGTTTGTGTTGAAAAACCACTTTTCGCACTTGTGTTAGTGTTGAAAAACCACTTTTCGCACTTGTGTTGGTGCAGGAAACCACTTTTGCACTTGTACTAGTGTGGAAAAAACACTTTTTGCACTTGTGATCGTGTTGAAAAACCACTTTTCGCACTTGTGTTAGTGTTGAAAAACCACTTTTCGCACTTGTGTTCGTGTTGAAAAACCACTTTTCGCACTTGTGTTGGTGCAGGAAACCACTTTTGCACTTGTATTAGTGTGGAAAAAACACTTTTTGCACTTGTGATAGTGTTGAAAAACCATTTTTCGCACATGTGTTAGTGTTGAAAAACCACTTTTCGCACTTGTGTTGGTGCAGGAAACCACTTTTGCACTTGTATTAGTGTGGAAAAAACACTTTTTGCACTTGTGATAGTGTTGAAAAACCACTTTTCGCACTTGTGTTAGTGTTGAAAAACCACTTTTCGCACTTGTGTTAGTGTTGAAAAACCACTTTTCGCACTTGTTTTGGTGCAGGAAACCACTTTTGCACTTGTATTAGTGTGGAAAAAACACTTTTTGCACTTGTGATAGTGTTGAAAAACCACTTTTCGCACATGTGTTAGTGTTGAAAAACCACTTTTCGCACTTGTGTTAGTGTTGAAAAACCACTTTTCGCACTTGTGTTGGTGCAGGAAACCACTTTTGCACTTGTATTAGTGTGGAAAAAACACTTTTTGCATTTGTGATAGTGTTGAAAAACCACTTTTCGCACTTGTGTTAGTGTTGAAAAACCACTTTTCGCACTTGTGTTAGTGTTGAAAAACCACTTTTCGCACTTGTGTTGGTGCAGGAAACCACTTTTGCACTTGTATTAGTGTGGAAAAAACACTTTTTGCACTTGTGTTAGTGTTGAAAAACCACTTTTCGCACTTGTGTTGGTGCAGGAAACCACTTTTCGCACTTGTGTAAGTGATGAAAAACCACTTTTCGCACTTGTGTTGGTGCAGGAAACCATTTTTGCACTTGTATTAGTGTGGAAAAAACACTTTTTGCACTTGTGATAGTGTTGAAAAACCACTTTTTGCACTTGTGTTAGTGTTGAAAAACCACTTTTCGCACTTGTGTTAGTGTTGAAAAACCAGTTTTCGCACTTGTGTTAGTGTTGAAAAACCACTTTTCGCACTTGTGTTAGTGTTGAAAAACCACTTTCCGCACTTGTGTTGGTGCAGGAAAACCACTTTTGCACTTGTATTAGTGTGGAAAAAACAGTTTTTGCACTTGTGATAGTGTTGAAAAACCACTTTTCGCACATGTGTTAGTGTTGAAAAACCACTTTTCGCACTTGTGTTAGTGTTGAAAAACCACTTTTCGCACTTGTGTTGGTGCAGGAAACCACTTTTGCACTTGTATTAGTGTGGAAAAAACACTTTTAGCACTTGTTTTAGTGTTGAAAAACCACTTTTCGCACTTGTGTTGGTGCAGGAAACCACTTTTGCACGTGTATTAGTGTGGAAAAAACACTTTTCGCACTTGTGTTTGTGTTGAAAAACCACTTTTCGCACTTGTGTTGGTGTTGAAAAACCACTTTTCGCACTTGTGTTGGTGCAGGAAACCACTTTTGCACTTGTATTAGTGTGGAAAAAACACTTTTTGCACTTGTGATAGTGTTGAAAAACCACTTTTCGCACTTGTGTTAGTGTTGAAAAACAACTTTTCGCACTTGTGTTAGTGTTGAAAAACCACTTTTCGCACTTGTGTTGGTGCAGGAAACCACTTTTGCACTTGTATTAGTGTGGAAAAAACACTTTTTGCACTTGTGATTGTGTTGAAAAACCACTTTTTGCACTTGTGTTAGTGTTGAAAAACCACATTACGCACTTGTGTTGGTGCAGGAAACCACTTTTTGCACTTGTGTTAGTGTTGAAAAACCACTTTTCGCACTTGTGTTAGTGTTGAAAAACCACTTTTCGCACTTGTGTTGGTGCAGGAAACCACTTTTGCACTTGTATTAGTGTGGAAAAAACACTTTTCGCACTTGTGTTTGTGTTGAAAAACCACTTTTCGCACTTGTGTTAGTGATGAAAAACCACTTTTCGCACTTGTGTTGGTGCAGGAAACCATTTTTGCACTTGTGATAGTGTTGAAAAACCACTTTTCGCACTTGTGTTAGTGTTGAAAAACCACTTTTCGCACTTGTGTTGGTGCAGAAAACCACTTTTGCACTTGTATTAGTGTGGAAAAAACACTTTTAGCACTTGTTTTAGTGTTGAAAAACCACTTTTCGCACTTGTGTTGGTGCAGGAAACCACTTTTGCACGTGTATTAGTGTGGAAAAAACACTTTTCGCACTTGTGTTTGTGTTGAAAAACCACTTTTCGCACTTGTGTTGGTGTTGAAAAACCACTTTTCGCACTTGTGTTGGTGCAGGAAACCACTTTTGCACTTGTATTAGTGTGGAAAAAACACTTTTTGCACTTGTGATAGTGTTGAAAAACCACTTTTCGCACTTGTGTTAGTGTTGAAAAACAACTTTTCGCACTTGTGTTAGTGTTGAAAAACCACTTTTCGCACTTGTGTTGGTGCAGGAAACCACTTTTGCACTTGTATTAGTGTGGAAAAAACACTTTTTGCACTTGTGATTGTGTTGAAAAACCACTTTTTGCACTTGTGTTAGTGTTGAAAAACCACATTACGCACTTGTGTTGGTGCAGGAAACCACTTTTTGCACTTGTGTTAGTGTTGAAAAACCACTTTTCGCACTTGTGTTAGTGTTGAAAAACCACTTTTCGCACTTGTGTTGGTGCAGGAAACCACTTTTGCACTTGTATTAGTGTGGAAAAAACACTTTTCGCACTTGTGTTTGTGTTGAAAAACCACTTTTCGCACTTGTGTTAGTGATGAAAAACCACTTTTCGCACTTGTGTTGGTGCAGGAAACCATTTTTGCACTTGTGATAGTGTTGAAAAACCACTTTTCGCACTTGTGTTAGTGTTGAAAAACCACTTTTCGCACTTGTGTTGGTGCAGAAAACCACTTTTGCACTTGTATTAGTGTGGAAAAAACACTTTTAGCACTTGTGTTAGTGTTGAAAAACCACTTTTTGCACTTGCGTTAGTGTTGAAAAACCACTTTTCGCACTTGTGTTGGTGCAGGAAACCACTTTTGCACTTGTATTAGTGTGGACAAAGCACTTTTCGCACTTGTGTTAGTGTTGAAAAACCACTTTTCGCACTTGTGTTAGTGTTGAAAAACCACTTTTCGCACTTGTGTTAGTGTTGAAAAACCACTTTTCGCACTTGTGTTGGTGCAGGAAACCACTTTTGCACTTGTTTTAGTGTGGAAAAAACACTTTTTGCACTTGTGATCGTGTTGAAAAACCACTATTCGCACTTGTGTTAGTGTTGAAAAACCACTTTTCGCACTTGTGTTGGTGCAGGAAACCACTTTTGCACTTGTATTAGTGCGGAAAAAACACTTTTTGCACTTGTGATATTGTTGAAAAACCACTTTTCGCACTTGTGTTAGTGTTGAAAAACCACTTTTCGCACTTGTGTTAGTGTTGAAAAACCACTTTTCGCACTTGTGTTGGTGCAGGAAACCACTTTTGCACGTGTATTAGTGTGGAAAAAACACTTTTCGCACTTGTGATAGTGTTGAAAAACCACTTTTCGCACTTGTGTTTGTGTTGAAAAACCACTTTTCGCACTTGTGTTAGTGATGAAAAACCACTTTCCGCACTTGTGTTGGTGCAGGAAACCATTTTTGCACTTGTATTAGTGTGGAAAAAACACTTTTTGCACTTGTGATAGTGTTGAAAAACCACTTTTCACACTTGTGTTAGTGTTGAAAAACCACTTTTCGCACTTGTGTTAGTGTTGAAAAACCACTTTTCGCACTTGTGTTGGTGCAGGAAACCACTTTTGCACGTGTATTAGTGTGGAAAAAACACTTTTCGCACTTGTGTTTGTGTTGAAAAACCACTTTTCACACTTGTGTTAGTGTTGAAAAACCACTTTTCGCACTTGTGTTGGTGCAGGAAACCACTTTTGCACTTGTATTAGTGTGGAAAAAACACTTTTTGCACTTGTGATAGTGTTGAAAAACCACTTTTCGCACTTGTGTTAGTGTTGAAAAACAACTTTTCGCACTTGTGTTAGTGTTGAAAAACCACTTATCGCACTTGTGTTGGTGCAGGAAACCACTTTTGCACTTGTATTAGTGTGGAAAAAACACTTTTTGCACTTGTGATTGTGTTGAAAAACCACTTTTCGCACATGTGTTAGTGTTGAAAAAC
The DNA here is from genome assembly GCF_964187855.1 of Myxine glutinosa. Taxonomy (NCBI): domain Eukaryota; kingdom Metazoa; phylum Chordata; class Myxini; order Myxiniformes; family Myxinidae; genus Myxine; species Myxine glutinosa. The sequence continues at coordinate 83,664 of NW_027617270.1, read as the reverse complement.
CACATTACGCACTTGTGTTGGTGCAGGAAACCACTTTTGCACTTGTATTAGTGTGGAAAAAACACTTTTCGCACTTGTGTTTGTGTTGAAAAACCACTTTTCGCACTTGTGTTAGTGATGAAAAACCACTTTTCGCACTTGTGTTGGTGCAGGAAACCATTTTTGCACTTGTATTAGTGTGGAAAAAACACTTTTTGCACTTGTGATAGTGTTGAAAAACCACTTTTCGCACTTGTGTTAGTGTTGAAAAACCACTTTTCGCACTTGTGTTAGTGTTGAAAAACCACTTTTCGCACTTGTGTTGGTGCAGGAAACCACTTTTGCACTTGTATTAGTGTGGAAAAAACACTTTTTGCACTTGTGATAGTGTTGAAAAACCACTTTTCGCACTTGTGTTGGTGCAGTAAACCACTTTTGCACTTGTATTAGTGTGGAAAAAACACTTTTTGCACTTGTGATAGTGTTGAAAAACCACTTTTCGCACTTGTGTTAGTGTTGAAAAACCACTTTACGCACTTGTGTTGGTGCAGGAAACCACTTTTGCACTTGTATTAGTGTGGAAAAAACACTTTTCGCACTTGTGTTTGTGTTGAAAAACCACTTTTCGCACTTGTGTTAGTGTTGAAAAACCACTTTTCGCACTTGTGTTGGTGCAGGAAACCACTTTTGCACTTGTACTAGTGTGGAAAAAACACTTTTTGCACTTGATAGTGTTGAAAAACCACTTTTCGCACTTGTGTTAGTGTTGAAAAACCACTTTTCGCACTTGTGTTAGTGTTGAAAAACCACTTTTCGCACTTGTGTTGGTGCAGGAAACCACTTTTGCACTTGTATTAGTGTGGAAAAAACACTTTTTGCACTTGTGATAGTGTTGAAAAACCATTTTTCGCACATGTGTTAGTGTTGAAAAACCACTTTTCGCACTTGTGTTAGTGTTGAAAAACCACTTTTCGCACTTGTGTTGGTGCAGGAAACCACTTTTGCACTTGTATTAGTGTGGAAAAAACACTTTTTGCACATGTGTTAGTGTTGAAAAACCACTTTTCGCACTTGTGTTGGTGCAGGAAACCACTTTTGCACTTGTATTGGTGTGGAAAAAACACTTTTTGCACTTGTGATTGTGTTGAAAAACCACTTTTCGCACTTGTGTTAGTGTTGAAAAACCACATTACGCACTTGTATGCGCTTGGAGGTATGCGCTCTACCGAGTGCCGCTCTAGTTTTATTTTACCTGGTTTTATGTGTCATTTTGGTGTCTGAAGGAAAGAAAAGATTTGTTGAAATGGAGAATGTGTTCATGTTTTCCGGTTTAGCACAACTGTATTAAGCTGTGGATGAAAGAAAACTGTTCTTTTTCAGGGAATCAAAGATGATTCCATCATCATCAATCAAAGACGTTGATCTTAACTCCTCACCTCCACACGATTCACCAAAGAAGGAGAAAAACACCCCGTAAAAGCGTGTGAAGTAAATAATTTCATTCACCCCCATCTGCACTTTTGAAAACTTGATTTTGGATATATCTACCTCAGGGAATGTACAATAAATTGACTTTTCAATCTTTTTCAACTTAGACACATGTTCGGAAGAGACAACAACAAGGAGCGTTGTGCGGACGTTTCACATTCCATGTGAGTAAGAGAATCACCTTTCAGGACGTCATGACATTCATTGTGCTCACAATAGAAATGGTATTTCTTTGAGGAAACTAATGTGAATCTTGTCGTGTTTCGATCACATTTTGATCCATAATTATTTTCTATATTATCGATTGGAGGTTTCATGGCTGTGGGATTTCTATGACGTGCCTCCATGGAGTTGTTTACCTGGGGTGGGAATCTTGATCCAGATATAAAGGGTCATGCGGGTGTTTTGTATGAAGAGCGAGTTTATCATATGTATAATATATATATACATCAGGAATACATCAGGAAGAAGATAATTGTTCTTTGGTCATTTATTGTTACATATCTTTTCTACCTGTCCCAGCTTGTATAATAATCATAAAAGTAGGACCGTGGGTCCTGAAGCTCACCTGGATCACGAGCTACAATCACTCAAACCCCCCACAGACCCTCTCAGACAATGATGTTTTTAATGTCGTGAACAAACCGTGAACAAACCGTGAGCCGGGAAACAATATCTCTCCGTTCTCAGGACCGAACTCTCTTATCTGTCTCCCTCTTCCAAATCCTGGTGGCGTCTGGTCAAATCTGTTTCTGGTGTTTGTTCCCCCTCCATCCCCTCCCTCACCTCAAATGTCCACACGGCTGACTCCGCACATGAAAAAGCTGAATGCCTCAACTCTGTGTTTGCCTCTAAATATTGTGTTCCAAACCCCTCCAAACCCCATGTGTTCCAAACCAGTGCAGGAAACCACTTTTGTACTTGTATTAGTGTGGAAAAAACACTTTTTGCACTTGTGATAGTGTTGAAAAACCACTTTTCGCACTTGTGTTAGTGTTGAAATACCACTTTTCGCACTTGTGTTAGTGTTGAAAAACCACTTTTCGCACTTGTGTTGGTGCAGGAAACCACTTTTGCACTTGTATTAATGTGGAAAAAACACTTTTTGCACTTGTGATAGTGTTGAAAAACCACTTTTCGCACTTGTGTTAGTGTTGAAAAACCACTTTTCGCACTTGTGTTGGTGCAGAAAACCACTTTTGCACTTGTATTAGTGTGGAAAAAACACTTTTAGCACTTGTGTTAGTGTTGAAAAACCACTTTTTGCACTTGCGTTAGTGTTGAAAAACCACTTTTCGCACTTGTGTTGGTGCAGGAAACCACTTTTGCACTTGTATTAGTGTGGAAAAAGCACTTTTCGCACTTGTGTTAGTGTTGAAAAACCACTTTTCGCACTTGTGTTAGTGTTGAAAAACCACTTTTCGCACTTGTGTTAGTGTTGAAAAACTACTTTTCGCACTTGTGTTGGTGCAAGGAACCACTTTTGCACTTGTTTTAGTGTGGAAAAAACACTTTTTGCACTTGTGATAGTGTTGAAAAACCACTATTCGCACTTGTGTTAGTGTTGAAAAACCACTTTTCGCACTTGTGTTGGTGCAGGAAACCACTTTTGCACTTGTATTAGTGTGGAAAAAACACTTTTTGCACTTGTGATATTGTTGAAAAACGACTTTTCGCACTTGTGTTAGTGTTGAAAAACCACTTTTCGCACTTGTGTTAGTGTTGAAAAACCACTTTTCGCACTTGTGTTGGTGCAGGAAACCACTTTTGCACGTGTATTAGTGTGGAAAAAACACTTTTCGCACTTGTGATAGTGTTGAAAAACCACTTTTCGCACTTGTGTTTGTGTTGAAAAACCACTTTTCGCACTTGTGTTAGTGATGAAAAACCACTTTTCGCACTTGTGTTGGTGCAGGAAACCATTTTTGCACTTGTATTAGTGTGGAAAAAACACTTTTTGCACTTGTGATAGTGTTGAAAAACCACTTTTCACACTTGTGTTAGTGTTGAAAAACCACTTTTCGCACTTGTGTTAGTGTTGAAAAACCACTTTTCGCACTTGTGTTGGTGCAGGAAACCACTTTTGCACGTGTATTAGTGTGGAAAAAACACTTTTCGCACTTGTGTTTGTGTTGAAAAACCACTTTTCACACTTGTGTTAGTGTTGAAAAACCACTTTTCGCACTTGTGTTGGTGCAGGAAACCACTTTTGCACTTGTATTAGTGTGGAAAAAACACTTTTTGCACTTGTGATAGTGTTGAAAAACCACTTTTCGCACTTGTGTTAGTGTTGAAAAACAACTTTTCGCACTTGTGTTAGTGTTGAAAAAACACTTTTCGCACTTGTGTTGGTGCAGGAAACCACTTTTGCACTTGTATTAGTGTGGAAAAAACACTTTTTGCACTTGTGATTGTGTTGAAAAACCACTTTTCGCACATGTCTTAGTGTTGAAAAACCACATTACGCACTTGTGTTGGTGCAGGAAACCACTTTTGCACTTGTATTAGTGTGGAAAAAACACTTTTCGCACTTGTGTTTGTGTTGAAAAACCACTTTTCGCACTTGTGTTAGTGATGAAAAACCACTTTTCGCACTTGTGTTGGTGCAGGAAACCATTTTTGCACTTGTATTAGTGTGGAAAAAACACTTTTTGCACTTGTGATAGTGTTGAAAAACCACTTTTCGCACTTGTGTTAGTGTTGAAAAACCACTTTTCGCACTTGTGTTAGTGTTGAAAAACCACTTTTCGCACTTGTGTTGGTGCAGGAAACCACTTTTGCACTTGTATTAGTGTGGAAAAACACTTTTTGCACTTGTGATAGTGTTGAAAAACCACTTTTCGCACATGTGTTAGTGTGGAAAGAACACTTTCGCACTTGTGTTAGTGTTGAAAAACCACTTTTCGCACTTGTGTTGGTGCAGGAAACCACTTTTGCACTTGTATTAGTGTGGAAAAAACACTTTTTGCACTTGTGATAGTGTTGAAAAACCACTTTTCGCACTTGTGTTAGTGTTGAAAAACCACTTTACGCACTTGTGTTGGTGCAGGAAACCACTTTTGCACTTGTATTAGTGTGGAAAAAACACTTTTCGCACTTGTGTTTGTGTTGAAAAACCACTTTTCGCACTTCTGTTAGTGTTGAAAAACCACTTTTCGCACTTGTGTTGGTGCAGGAAACCACTTTTGCACTTGTACTAGTGTGGAAAAAACACTTTTTGCACTTGTGATAGTGTTGAAAAACCACTTTTCGCACTTGTGTTAGTGTTGAAAAACCACTTTTCGCACTTGTGTTAGTGTTGAAAAAACCACTTTTCGCACTTGTGTTGGTGCAGGAAACCACTTTTGCACTTGTATTAGTGTGGAAAAAACACTTTTTGCACTTGTGATAGTGTTGAAAAACCATTTTTCGCACATGTGTTAGTGTTGAAAAACCACTTTTCGCACTTGTGTTAGTGTTGAAAAACCACTTTTCGCACTTGTGTTGGTGCAGGAAACCACTTTTGCACTTGTATTAGTGTGGAAAAAACACTTTTTGCACATGTGTTAGTGTTGAAAAACCACTTTTCGCACTTGTGTTGGTGCAGGAAACCACTTTTGCACTTGTATTGGTGTGGAAAAAACACTTTTTGCACTTGTGATTGTGTTGAAAAACCACTTTTCGCACTTGTGTTAGTGTTGAAAAACCACATTACGCACTTGTATGCGCTTGGAGGTATGCGCTCTACCGAGTGCCGCTCTAGTTTTATTTTACCTGGTTTTATGTGTCATTGTGGTGTCTGAAGGAAAGAAAAGATTTGTTGAAATGGAGAATGTGTTCATGTTTTCCGGTTTAGCACAACTGTATTAAGCTGTGGATGAAAGAAAACTGTTCTTTTTCAGGGAATCAAAGATGATTCCATCATCATCAATCAAAGACGTTGATCTGAACTCCTCACCTCCACACGATTCACCAAAGAAGGAGAAAAACACCCCGTAAAAGCGTGTGAAGTAAATAATTTCATTCACCCCCATCTGCACTTTTGAAAACTTGATTTTGGATATATCTACCTCAGGGAATGTACAATAAATTGACTTTTCAATCTTTTTCAACTTAGACACATGTTCGGAAGAGACAACAACAAGGAGCGTTGTGCGGACGTTTCACATTCCATGTGAGTAAGAGAATCACCTTTCAGGACGTCATGACATTCATTGTGCTCACAATAGAAATGGTATTTCTTTGAGGAAACTAATGTGAATCTTGTCGTGTTTCGATCACATTTTGATCCATAATTATTTTCTATATTATCGATTGGAGGTTTCACGGCTGTGGGATTTCTATGACGTGCCTCCATGGAGTTGTTTACCTGGGGTGGGAATCTTGATCCAGATATAAAGGGTCATGCGGGTGTTTTGTATGAAGAGCGAGTTTATCATATTGTTGTGGATATGAGGACTGCATATATTTTTTTTTATTGTGTGCTGTATGATTATTATTATTGTTGTTGTGCTGTGCCTCCTGCCTCCGGAGCTGTGTAAGATCAAAAGGGCGTCCCATAGTCCACAAGCATACACGTCAGCCAATCATAGGATATTCATGTTCGATAGTTATATCTTATTCTGTGTTTTAAGATAAGGCTGTGTCTCCCATTAATTGAAATACTCCATTGCACCAGTGAAAGAGAATAGATCCCCTTCCATTCCCATCCCCAAAAATCCCCATTTCCTTCACATCCCCCCTTTCGTGATTGCCGACCCTCGATTGCCATATTACATCCCCTCTCGTCATTGCTGAGCCTCGATTCCCAATCACCTCCCCTCCAATAACCGCCATTGACCACGAGGCTCGAGTCAGGGAAGAAAGGCGTGTCTCCACCTCGTCAGAGGAGGGGAGGGGCGCGGCCGCCCGTCGTCGTCCGGGGCGGAGCCCGAGGGTCGCGCGACCAACCAGGGCCGCGGTGAGTGACCCGGTAGGCGTGCCCTCGGAGTCGGCGGCTTGATTTCGCTGGAGGTGATAAAAGCGACTGTAAGGGACTGCTTTATGAGAGAGGCCTTGGAGATGAGCATGAGATGAGAAGAGAAGAGAAGAAGAAAGAGAGTTGCAAGGAGTTGGTCACAGTCGGTTGCCAGAGAGAGGAGTCGGTGGTGAGAAGTGAGAGAAGCAAGAAAGAGTTGAGGGTTGAGGGACCAGACCAGTGAGACAAGTCCTGGGAACGCAGCGGACGGAGGCCGCCGCAGCCGCGACACCCGACCGCCAAAGGGGGCCTGAACGGCGGTTCGGAGCAGGGCCGAAACGGAACGGCGGCTGCTGAACGCGCCGGTTGTGCTGCAAGACCCCCCCCTTGGACCTTTCCTCTCCCGCCAGCCATCCACCTTCTGCCATCCCTGGCATTCCCCGTGTGAGTCGTCTTTGTTTGTTCTGTCCTGGGTAATAAGTTAAGTCTGTAGATAAGCTAAATTTGCACTGTGTCACCTGCGTCTTGTACTTGTAAATAAACTGAATTGCTTTTTGTTGCTTGTGTGTAAATAGTAGGAATAAATTTAGTAGTATTTCCAACCTGTTTGTCTTCATTTTCCTCTTTGCATTGCGTCGTTTTCGTCTTTTCCCTCATTGAGCAGCTGGGGTGCGATACGGCCAAAGTCTGGGTGAATCGGGTGAGTTTTGTTAGGTCGCGGTTCTAAACCACCGCTCGGTCTATAACATCTAACCGCGATCTATAACAATTGGTAGTCAGGAGGTGGGATTCGAACCTGGGACTAAATTTATTTAGCCCAAATTTTGGACACCAATTGTGTTAGTACAATAACAATTGGTGTCGGGGAGTGAGATCGACCCGGAGCGCGCTTCACGCGCTCAAAATTATAAAGTACGAAATTTGTTTTGTTTTAAAGGAAGAGCCCGAATTTTGAAATCGCGCCATGGCTGTCCAAGGCGACGGGATGCCGGTGGGAGAGATAGAGGGGTTAGAAGTAACCCAGGACTTCGGGGAAGAAAGGGAGGAGGAAAATGGCAATGTGGTTGCGGGAATTTCAGGTGCACAAAATGGCGCTCTAGCGCACGTGATTACGGCGGCGCCACATTTAGCCACGCCCATGGTCGCGGTAATCGAACCGGAGATGCCAGTGGATTCGAACCTTTTTTTCCTGCAAATGAGGGCCCTTATAGACCAAATGGTGGGAATGAGAGCTGATAGTGAGCGGTTGGGAAACCGGATGGATGCTCAGAGTGAGCAATTGGGGGTAATGGGGAACCGGATGGAGGCTCATAGTGAGCAAATCGAAGCAACAATAAACGGAATGAGGGCCGATAGGAAGGAAAGGGAGCAGAGGGACAGAGACCGCAAGTTGGGCGAAAGGGTCCCAGGGGTGCACAAGGAAGTAACGCGGGTCGAAAAGCGCTGGTTGAGCGAAGCGGAGGAAAGCACGGGTACAATGACGGGGGTAGAAATCGCGACACGGGGTTTTGAAAAGCCGGCGACCGATGAGGTAGAGGGAATTTTATTAAAGCCAACGGTCGCCGAGGAGAATAAAGAAAAAGCAGAAGTGGGCATTGAAATTGAAGAGATGACGGAGGTAGCCCGGGAATTGCAGGGAGAAATGGATAATGTACAAAGTCTGTGTTCAAATCATGATGAGGTGCTCACTAACCAAATAAAAAGTTTGCAGGTGGCAGAGGAAGTGCGACGAGGTACGGAGGTGAGTGGCAATGTACATGATGTGAGGGGAGATTCAGTCGGCTTGGGGATTGGTTTGGATCCGGGTGTTCGTGAAAGGCCGTTGGTGAGGTGTGTGACAGGTCAGGTGTGCGAAAAAAGAGGTGTGCGAGAATGTCCGACCATGGGGTGTGTGAGGAAAAAGTGCACGCCGAGGAGTGAGTGTGCCGTCAGGAGTGAGCCGGTCGAAGCGCGTGTGCGAGGGGGTACATGGAAGCGCGGTGTGGTGAGTGTTACGGAGGAAGTAACGAGAGAGTGTACACCTGTGGTGAGTGTTACGGAGGAAGTAACGAGCGAGTGTACACCTGTGGTGAGTGTTACGGAGGAAGTAACGAGAGAGTGTACACCTGTGGTGAGTGTTACGGAGGAAGTAACGAGAGAGTGTACACCTGTGGTGAGTGTTACAGAGGATGTAACGAGAAAGTGTACGTCTGTGGTGAGTGTTACGGAGGAAGTAACGAGAGAGTGTACACCTGTGGTGAGTGTTACGAAGGAAGTAACGAGAGAGTGTACACCTGTGGTGAGTGTTACGGAGGAAGTAACGAGAGAGTGTACACCTGTGGTGAGTGTTACGGAGGAAGTAACGAGAGAGTGTACACCTGTAGTGAGTGTTACAGAGGATGTAACGAGGAAGTGCACGCCCATGGTGAGTGTTACGGAGGACGTAACGGAGGAGAGGTGTGGACCGAAGTGTGCGCAAGAGGTGTGGTGTGTAACAGAGAGAGCGTTGGTGGAATGTACGGACGGCGTTGGAACGCCAGGTTTTGTGAGGGTGAAAGAGGTAGCGTATGCTTGTAAGCATGCAAGTAAAGCATCGACGTTAACCGGGTTAGTGGTTAGAGCGACGGATAGCCGATGCGAGCACTCGGGGCGTGGGGTGCTTTGTTGGGTGCGAGGCCCGGCGCAGGTCGATGCTGCGTCGCTTCTCTTCGAAGCGTCGTTGCCGATTCGGGCTTGGCCCCGCCCCGCACGGTCGAGACCGGGCTTTGTCGGGCGAGGCGACCGGTCCGGTTCAAGGGCGAGTGGGAGGAGGCGGAACGGTGCCCCCTTGTGGGGACGGGGTTCCGACCGGGGGAGATTGATCCATCGGGCCCGGGACCGCAAGGTGCCGTGCCGAGATGGTGCGTGGAGCCTCGGTCCAACCAAACCACCTCCCTTGAACCGAAAGCCGGACGGATTCAACCTGCAGGCAACCAAACCACCCGAATTCATTGCTCGGCTTTACGAAGCCGAGTTTAATGATGTCATGACGCACCGAGGCTAGGATATAGCGGACTGTGATGATGGTGATCGTGATAGTGATAGTGAATTGATACGAAATTTCGAAAGGTGGGTAGAATTGGCAGTAAATGGAAAATTTTTGAATTGGTTGGAATCTAGACGAACAAAATTGATAGTGAGAGACCCCCGATGTGGTGGGATGGCAAATCCACCATCCCTCACAGGTGGGGCAAAGGAGCACTAGATTATGGGGTGTATGGCAGTGAAAACTAGCCCGGGTGGGTTAGGTTATATTGTAGGGATCTAGAAAGATGACATTAGGTGACGTTAAGTTTAGTTAGTGACTGATACCTGTAGTGGGGACGCAGGTAGATTAGTGTGGATTATAATGACGTGGGAGCGCAATAGTTTAAAGGGACGACTGGGAAGCGCAAGTTTCAGAGGGGAGAAGTTAGCTGAGATGATGCCGTGTGTGTGAGGATTGAACAGGTGAGAATGGAACAGGTGTGATTGCACAGGTGTGCAACTGAACAGGTGAATGGAGCAGTGTATGAGGGAGTAGTGGTGATTGCGTGTTGTGTTGACCAAATGGTCCAGGAAGAGGAGGAGGGTGCAGGTGGCACCAGGTAGGATTGCACAGGTGTGCAACAACAGGTGAATGAAAGACAGGTGTATGGAATAAATGGTATGGAGTATTGGAATGGATGGTCGTGGAGTGAGTATGGTGGAAATTGTGGAGTGGAGTGGATGGTGCGAAGGTGTGAATGGGGGAAGAGTGGACCCCCATCACGGATACCCGGGGCGGGTAGTGTGAGTGTTAGGTAGAGGGTACAGGTAAATTGTGGTTGGATATTGGCATCTGTGGTGCGGGTGAAAGAATGGTCTTTGGATGGGTGCATTAGTGTTGTGGAAATGGCTGGGCGTGTAGCCTGTTAGTGTGTGTAGTTGGTTTGGGCACTCCACCACTGTGAGGATGTCGGCCAGGTGAGGCCGCAGGTGGGCTCTGGGAGCCGGTAGTAGTTGTTGTGGATGGGGCCCGAGGATCCGGAGGACGGACCCGGGTAGCCCAGTGCCAGAGGGCACCATGGGGTGACAGAGCCAGGAGAGGGGCTGCCCCCAGTTAGATAGGTTAGGGTGAGGAGCTAGGTAAGCTCGGGTGGCAACTACAGTGGTGGAGGTGTGCAGGTGGGTAGACCTGTTGGGAGAGCTACACGTCGCGGCCCAGAAATTGTGCGAGGGCACCGGGAGATGAATCGGGGGAGTGAGACCCCAAATTGAAAAGCACCACAGTTTGGCCAATGGGAATTGGTTTTTAGAACCCATAGTGTAAGAGGGCCAATGGTTTGGCCGGAGAAAGACCCCGGGTAGTGTAAAGTGTGTTAAAGTCATTTAGAGGATAGTTAGGATGAAGGATCTCCTCGCACCATCTGCACCCACTCACCGGAGGTGACAGGTAACTCCACACCATGCCATGTTTTATTATTTTTTATTGTGCAAATGTTTGGAATGTGAGACGCATCATGACGTGGGTGGGACATTGTGCTTTGATGTTCCATCTCTGCCTCCTTATGAGGATTGACGATGAATTGATGATGGCAAATTTTTGAAGTAGAGGGATTGTGGTGACGAATTTGGTATAGGGGAAATATGGGGAGGACGTGACAGTAGTGACGAATTGGTAATGTGTAGGTTTTGTACATATGGGGTAAGGGCAAGGGTGGGCTAGGTAACAGGGGGGTGACGTACGGTAGGGACGAGCTTTCTCACTTCGCCCTCCGTACGCATTTCGCCTTGCATTGCCTTTTTGATGTGTACCCTTGAGACCTTACCCCTCGCTCATCTGTCTTGTCCCCCCTTTTGTCTCCCACATGAGGACCTGAGCGCCGTTGGGCGCCGGGGGGAGCGTGCGTGGGTCGGCCATTGTGCGCCCGAAATTCCCAGAACCAGCTGTCTGCATCGATGCACCACATTATGGACCACATGTCAGTGGCCGAGCACCACTTATGGACCCCATGGGTTGGGGCAAGGCCCCTCTGCTGGAACCGGCCATGAGGGCCCGAAATCTTGCTGGCGGACCTTGGCCACAGGGCACCGATGCCCCACAGGTGAACCACACGTAGTCGGCCCTGTGGGCCATAAATAAAGATAAATAAAATGGACACGTTTGGGCAAGCTTTATTGCAAATAGGCCGCCAGTAAGCAAAGCAAATGAAAATGACAACAACTGGAAGAAATAATGATAACCAGCAGAGGGAGCCGAAGAGCAAGAGACACCTGCAGGGTTGGGTTTGTTGGTTTTATTTTATTCATTGAACAATGGGGACTGCACCGATTGGTGCTTGGGTGTGTATTGGTGCGTTTTTGGGTGCTTTAATGGTGCATTGATGCAGAGCAGACTGTCCTCCCCCCAGAAAGAACAATTACAGGTCCTGGGTTAGTTTTGTAAATAAAAGCAGAGTCATTGTAAATAATGCTCCCCACCGTCAGTGTATAGTTTGAAGACCATTCCGCAATTCGGTTAACTGTGGGCGAAAGTCTGTTAGGCAGGGTGCAATGGAGCAGCGGGACACATTTATTTATGTTTAAACTGTCGCACTCAGGGTCAGGTTAAAATAGAGGGAACTACACCTACGTGTCACGCTAAAGCTAAAAGTTGTAGGCCCGGGACGTGCCTAAGAGGAGGAGAGTGCAGTGTTGTGGATATGAGGACTGCATATATTTTTTTTTATTGTGTGCTGTATGATTATTATTATTGTTGTTGTGCTGTGCCTCCTGCCTCCGGAGCTGTGTAAGATCAAAAGGGCGTCCCATAGTCCACAAGCATACACGTCAGCCAATCATAGGATATTCATGTTCGATAGTTATATCTTATTCTGTGTTTTAAGATAAGGCTGTGTCTCCCATTAATTGAAATACTCCATTGCACCAGTGAAAGAGAATAGATCCCCTTCCATTCCCATCCCCAAAAATCCCCATTTCCTTCACATCCCCCCTTTCGTGATTGCCGACCCTCGATTGCCATATTACATCCCCTCTCGTCATTGCTGAGCCTCGATTCCCAATCACCTCCCCTCCAATAACCGCCATTGACCACGAGGCTCGAGTCAGGGAAGAAAGGCGTGTCTCCACCTCGTCAGAGGAGGGGAGGGGCTCGGCCGCCCGTCGTCGTCCGGGGCGGAGCCCGAGGGTCGCGCGACCAACCAGGGCCGCGGTGAGTGACCCGGTAGGCGTGCCCTCGGAGTCGGCGGCTTGATTTCGCTGGAGGTGATAAAAGCGACTGTAAGGGACTGCTTTATGAGAGAGGCCTTGGAGATGAGCATGAGATGAGAAGAGAAGAGAAGAAGAAAGAGAGTTGCAAGGAGTTGGTCACAGTCGGTTGCCAGAGAGAGGAGTCGGTGGTGAGAAGTGAGAGAAGCAAGAAAGAGTTGAGGGTTGAGGGACCAGACCAGTGAGACAAGTCCTGGGAACGCAGCGGATGGAGGCCGCCGCAGCCGCGACACCCGACCGCCAAAGGGGGCCTGAACGGCGGTTCGGAGCAGGGCCGAAACGGAACGGCGGCTGCTGAACGCGCCGGTTGTGCTGCAAGACCCCCCCTTGGACCTTTCCTCTCCCGCCAGCCATCCACCTTCTGCCATCCCTGGCATTCCCCGTGTGAGTCGTCTTTGTTTGTTCTGTCCTGGGTAATAAGTTAAGTCTGTAGATAAGCTAAATTTGCACTGTGTCACCTGCGTCTTGTACTTGTAAATAAACTGAATTGCTTTTTGTTGCTTGTGTGTAAATAGTAGGAATAAATTTAGTAGTATTTCCAACCTGTTTGTCTTCATTTTCCTCTTTGCATTGCGTCGTTTTCGTCTTTTCCCTCATTGAGCAGCTGGGGTGCGATACGGCCAAAGTCTGGGTGAATCGGGTGAGTTTTGTTAGGTCACGGTTCTAAACCACCGCTCGGTCTATAACATCTAACCGCGATCTATAACAATATGTATAATATATATATACATCAGGAATACATCAGGAAGAAGATAATTGTTCTTTGGTCATTTATTGTTACATATCTTTTCTACCTGTCCCAGCTTGTATAATAATCATAAAAGTAGGACCGTGGGTCCTGAAGCTCACCTGGATCACGAGCTACAATCACTCAAACCCCCCACAGACCCTCTCAGACAATGATGTTTTTAATGTCGTGAACAAACCGTGAACAAACCGTGAGCCGGGAAACAATATCTCTCCGTTCTCAGGACCGAACTCTCTTATCTGTCTCCCTCTTCCAAATCCTGGTGGCGTCTGGTCAAATCTGTTTCTGGTGTTTGTTCCCCCTCCATCCCCTCCCTCACCTCAAATGTCCACACGGCTGACTCCGCACGTGAAAAAGCTGAATGCCTCAACTCTGTGTTTGCCTCTAAATCTTGTGTTCCAAACCCCTCCAAACCCCATGTGTTCCAAACCAGTGCAGGAAACCCCTTTTGCACTTGTATTAATGTGGAAAAAACACTTTTTGCACTTGTGATAGTGTTGAAAAACCACTTTTCGCACTTGTGTTAGTGTTGAAAAACCACTTTTCGCACTTGTGTTAGTGTTGAAAAACCACTTTTCGCACTTGTGTTGGTGCAGGAAACCACTTTTGCACTTGTTTTAGTGTGGAAAAAACACTTTTTGCACTTGTGATAGTGTTGAAAAACCACTATTCGCACTTGTGTTAGTGTTGAAAAACCACGTTTCGCACTTGTGTTGGTGCAGGAAACCACTTTTGCACTTGTATTAGTGTGGAAAAAACACTTTTTGCACTTGTGATATTGTTGAAAAACCACTTTTCGCACTTGTGTTAGTGTTGAAAAACCACTTTTCGCACTTGTGTTAGTGTTGAAAAACCACTTTTCGCACTTGTGTTGGTGCAGGAAACCACTTTTGCACGTGTATTAGTGTGGAAAAAACACTATTCGCACTTGTGATAGTGTTGAAAAACCACTTTTCGCACTTGTGTTTGTGTTGAAAAACCACTTTTCGCACTTGTGTTAGTGATGAAAAACCACTTTTCGCACTTGTGTTGGTGCAGGAAACCATTTTTGCACTTGTATTAGTGTGGAAAAAACACTTTTTGCACTTGTGATAGTGTTGAAAAACCACTTTTCACACTTGTGTTAGTGTTGAAAAACCACTTTTCGCACTTGTGTTAGTGTTGAAAAACCACTTTTCGCACTTGTGTTGGTGCAGGAAACCACTTTTGCACGTGTATTAGTGTGGAAAAAACACTTTTCGCACTTGTGTTTGTGTTGAAAAACCACTTTTCACACTTGTGTTAGTGTTGAAAAACCACTTTTCGCACTTGTGTTGGTGCAGGAAACCACTTTTGCACTTGTATTAGTGTCGAAAAAACACTTTTTGCACTTGTGATAGTGTTGAAAAACCACTTTTCGCACTTGTGTTAGTGTTGAAAAACAACTTTTCCCACTTGTGTTAGTGTTGAAAAACCAGTTTTCGCACTTGTGTTGGTGCAGGAAACCACTTTTGCACTTGTATTAGTGTGGAAAAAACACTTTTTGCACTTGTGATTGTGTTGAAAAACCACTTTTCGCACATGTGTTAGTGTTGAAAAACCACATTACGCACTTGTGTTGGTGCAGGAAACCACTTTTGCACTTGTATTAGTGTGGAAAAAACACTTTTCACACTTGTGTTTGTGTTGAAAAACCACTTTTCGCACTTGTGTTAGTGATGAAAAACCACTTTTCGCACTTGTGTTGGTGCAGGAAACCATTTTTGCACTTGTATTAGTGTGGAAAAAACACTTTTTGCACTTGTGATAGTGTTGAAAAACCACTTTTCGCACTTGTGTTAGTGTTGAAAAACCACTTTTCGCACTTGTGTTAGTGTTGAAAAACCACTTTTCGCACTTGTGTTGGTGCAGGAAACCACTTTTGCACTTGTATTAGTGTGGAAAAACACTTTTTGCACTTGTGACAGTGTTGAAAAACCACTTTTCGCACATGTGTTAGTGTGGAAAAAACACTTTTCGCACTTGTGTTAGTGTTGAAAAACCACTTTTCGCACTTGTGTTGGTGCAGGAAACCACTTTTGCACTTGTATTAGTGTGGAAAAAACACTTTTTGCACTTGTGATAGTGTTGAAAAACCACTTTTCGCACTTGTGTTAGTGTTGAAAAACCACTTTACGCACTTGTGTTGGTGCAGGAAACCACTTTTGCACTTGTATTAGTGTGGAAAAAACACTTTTCGCACTTGTGTTTGTGTTGAAAAACCACTTTTCGCACTTGTGTTAGTGTTGAAAAACCACTTTTCGCACTTGTGTTGGTGCAGGAAACCACTTTTGCACTTGTACTAGTGTGGAAAAAACACTATTTGCACTTGTGATAGTGTTGAAAAACCACTTTTCGCACTTGTGTTAGTGTTGAAAAACCACTTTTCGCACTTGTGTTAGTGTTGAAAAAACCACTTTTCGCACTTGTGTTGGTGCAGGAAACCACTTTTGCACTTGTATTAGTGTGGAAAAAACACTTTTTGCACTTGTGATAGTGTTGAAAAACCACTTTTCGCACTTGTGATAGTGTTGAAAAACAATTTTTCGCACATGTGTTAGTGTTGAAAAACCACTTTTCGCACTTGTGTTAGTGTTGAAAAACCACTTTTCGCACTTGTGTTGGTGCAGAAAACCACTTTTGCAGTTGTATTAGTGTGGAAAAAACACTTTTCGCACTTGTGTTAGTGTTGAAAAAACCACTTTTCGCACTTGTGTTGGTGCAGGAAACCACTTTTGCACTTGTATTAGTGTGGAAAAAACACTTTTTGCACTTGTGATAGTGTTGAAAAACAATTTTTCGCACATGTGTTAGTGTTGAAAAACCACTTTTCGCACTTGTGTTAGTGTTGAAAAACCACTTTTCGCACTTGTGTTGGTGCAGGAAACCACTTTTGCACTTGTATTGGTGTGGAAAAAACACTTTTTGCACTTGTGATTGTGTTGAAAAACCACTTTTCGCACTTGTGTTAGTGTTGAAAAACCACATTACGCACTTGTATGCGCTTGGGGGTATGCGCTCTACCGAGTGCCGCTCTAGTTTTATTTTACCTGGTTTTATGTGTCATTGTGGTGTCTGAAGGAAAGAAAAGATTTGTTGAAATGGAGAATGTGTTCATGTTTTCCGGTTTAGCACAACTGTATTAAGCTGTGGATGAAAGAAAACTGTTCTTTTTCAGGGAATCAAAGATGATTCCATCATCATCAATCAAAGACGTTGATCTGAACTCCTCACAATTCACCAAAGAAGGAGAAAAACACCCCGTAAAAGCGTGTGAAGTAAATAATTTCATTCACCCCCATCTGCACTTTTGAAAACTTGATTTTGGATATATCTACCTCAGGGAATGTACAATAAATTGACTTTTCAATCTTTTTCAACTTAGACACATGTTCGGAAGAGACAACAACAAGGAGCGTTGTGCGGACGTTTCACATTCCATGTGAGTAAGAGAATCACCTTTCAGGACGTCATGACATTCATTGTGCTCACAATAGAAATGGTATTTCTTTGAGGAAACTAATGTGAATCTTGTCGTGTTTCGATCACATTTTGATCCATAATTATTTTCTATATTATCGATTGGAGGTTTCACGGCTGTGGGATTTCTATGACGTGCCTCCATGGAGTTGTTTACCTGGGGTGGGAATCTTGATCCAGATATGAAGGGTCATGCGGGTGTTTTGTATGAAGAGCGAGTTTATCATATGTATAATATATATATACATCAGGAATACATCAGGAAGAAGATAATTGTTCTTTGGTCATTTATTGTTACATATCTTTTCTACCTGTCCCAGCTTGTATAATAATCATAAAAGTAGGACCGTGGGTCCTGAAGCTCACCTGGATCACGAGCTACAATCACTCAAACCCCCCACAGACCCTCTCAGACAATGATGTTTTTAATGTCGTGAACAAACCGTGAACAAACCGTGAGCCGGGAAACAATATCTCTCCGTTCTCAGGACCGAACTCTCTTATCTGTCTCCCTCTTCCAAATCCTGGTGGCGTCTGGTCAAATCTGTTTCTGGTGTTTGTTCCCCCTCCATCCCCTCCCTCACCTCAAATGTCCACACGGCTGACTCCGCACGTGAAAAAGCTGAATGCCTCAACTCTGTGTTTGCCTCTAAATCTTGTGTTCCAAACCAGTGCAGGAAACTACTTTTGCACTTGTATTAGTGTGGAAAAAACACTTTTTGCACTTGTGATAGTGTTGAAAAACCACTTTTCGCACTTGTGTTGGTGCAGGAAACCACTTTTGCACTTGTTTTAGTGTGGAAAAAACACTTTTTGCACTTGTGATAGTGTTGAAAAACCACTATTCGCACTTGTGTTAGTGTTGAAAAACCACTTTTCGCACTTGTGTTGGTGCAGGAAACCACTTTTGCACTTGTATTAGTGTGGAAAAAACACTTTTTGCACTTGTGATATTGTTGAAAAACCACTTTTCGCACTTGTGTTAGTGTTGAAAAACCACTTTTCGCACTTGTGTTAGTGTTGAAAAACCACTTTTCGCACTTGTGTTGGTGCAGGAAACCACTTTTGCACGTGTATTAGTGTGGAAAAAACACTTTTCGCACTTGTGATAGTGTTGAAAAACCACTTTTCGCACTTGTGTTTGTGTTGAAAAACCACTTTTCGCACTTGTGTTAGTGATGAAAAACCACTTTTCGCACTTGTGTTGGTGCAGGAAACCATTTTTGCACTTGTATTAGTGTGGAAAAAACACTTTTTGCACTTGTGATAGTGTTGAAAAACCACTTTTCACACTTGTGTTAGTGTTGAAAAACCACTTTTCGCACTTGTGTTAGTGTTGAAAAACCACTTTTCGCACTTGTGTTGGTGCAGGAAACCACTTTTGCACGTGTATTAGTGTGGAAAAAACACTTTTCGCACTTGTGTTTGTGTTGAAAAACCACTTTTCACACTTGTGTTAGTGTTGAAAAACCACTTTTCGCACTTGTGTTGGTGCAGGAAACCACTTTTGCACTTGTATTAGTGTGGAAAAAACACTTTTTGCACTTGTGATAGTGTTGAAAAACCACTTTTCGCACTTGTGTTAGTGTTGAAAAACAACTTTTCCCACTTGTGTTAGTGTTGAAAAACCACTTTTCGCACTTGTGTTGGTGCAGGAAACCACTTTTGCACTTGTATTAGTGTGGAAAAAACACTTTTTGCACTTGTGATTGTGTTGAAAAACCACTTTTCGCACATGTGTTAGTGTTGAAAAACCACATTACGCACTTGTGTTGGTGCAGGAAACCACTTTTGCACTTGTATTAGTGTGGAAAAAACACTTTTCGCACTTGTGTTTGTGTTGAAAAACCACTTTTCGCACTTGTGTTAGTGATGAAAAACCACTTTTCGCACTTGTGTTGGTGCAGGAAACCATTTTTGCACTTGTATTAGTGTGGAAAAAACACTTTTTGCACTTGTGATAGTGTTGAAAAACGACTTTTCGCACTTGTGTTAGTGTTGAAAAACCACTTTTCGCACTTGTGTTAGTGTTGAAAAACCACTTTTCGCACTTGTGTTGGTGCAGGAAACCACTTTTGCACTTGTATTAGTGTGGAAAAAACACTTTTTGCACTTGTGATAGTGTTGAAAAACCACTTTTCGCACATGTGTTAGTGTTGAAAAACCACTTTTCGCACTTGTGTTAGTGTTGAAAAACCACTTTTCGCACTTGTGTTGGTGCAGGAAACCACTTTTGCACTTGTATTAGTGTGGAAAAAACACTTTTTGCACTTGTGATAGTGTTGAAAAACCACTTTTCGCACTTGTGTTAGTGTTGAAAAACCACTTTACGCACTTGTGTTGGTGCAGGAAACCACTTTTGCACTTGTATTAGTGTGGAAAAAACACTTTTCGCACTTGTGTTTGTGTTGAAAAACCACTTTTCGCACTTGTGTTAGTGTTGAAAAACCACTTTTCGCACTTGTGTTGGTGCAGGAAACCACTTTTGCACTTGTACTAGTGTGGAAAAAACACTTTTTGCACTTGTATTAATGTGGAAGAAACACTTTTTGCACTTGTGATAGTGTTGAAAAACCACTTTTCGCACTTGTGTTAGTGTTGAAAAACCACTTTTCGCACTTGTGTTGGTGCAGGAAACCACTTTTGCACTTGTATTAGTGTGGAAAAAACACATTTCGCACTTGTGTTAGTGTTGAAAAACCACTTTTCGCACTTGTGTTGGTACAGGAAACCACTTTTGCACTTGTATTAGTGTGGAAAAAACACTTTTTGCACTTGTGATAGTGTTGAAAAACCACTTTTCGCACTTGTGTTAGTGTTGAAAACCACTTTTCGCACTTGCGTTAGTGTTGAAAAACCACTTTTCGCACTTGTGTTGGTGCAGGAAACCACTTTTGCACTTGTATTAGTGTGGAAAAAACACTTTTTGCACTTGTGATAGTGTTGAAAAACCACTTTTCACACTTGTGTTAGTGTTGAAAAACCACTTTACGCACTTGTGTTGGTGCAGGAAACCACTTTTGCACTTGTATTAGTGTGGAAAAAACACTTTTCGCACTTGTGTTTGTGTTGAAAAACCACTTTTCGCACTTGTGTTAGTGTTGAAAAACCACTTTTCGCACTTGTGTTGGTGCAGGAAACCACTTTTGCACTTGTATTAGTGTGGAAAAAACACTTTTTGCACTTGTGATAGTGTTGAAAAACCACTTTTCGCACTTGTGTTAGTGTTGAAAAACCACTTTTCGCACTTGTGTTAGTGTTGAAAAACCACTTTTCGCACTTGTTTTGGTGCAGGAAACCACTTTTGCACTTGTATTAGTGTGGAAAAAACACTTTTTGCACTTGTGATAGTGTTGAAAAACCACTTTTCGCACATGTGTTAGTGTTGAAAAACCACTTTTCGCACTTGTGTTAGTGTTGAAAAACCACTTTTCGCACTTGTGTTGGTGCAGGAAACCACTTTTGCACTTGTATTAGTGTGGAAAAAACACTTTTTGCATTTGTGATAGTGTTGAAAAACCACTTTTCGCACTTGTGTTAGTGTTGAAAAACCACTTTTCGCACTTGTGTTAGTTTTGAAAAACCACTTTTCGCACTTGTGTTGGTGCAGGAAACCACTTTTGCACTTGTATTAGTGTGGAAAAAACACTTTTTGCACTTGTGTTAGTGTTGAAAAACCACTTTTCGCACTTGTGTTGGTGCAGGAAACCACTTTTCGCACTTGTGTTAGTGATGAAAAACCACTTTTCGCACTTGTGTTAGTGATGAAAAACCACTTTTCGCACTTGTATGAGTGTGGAAAAAACACTTTTTGCACTTGTGATAGTGTTGAAAAACCACTTTTCGCACTTGTGTTAGTGTTGAAAAACCACTTTTCGCACTTGTGTTAGTGTTGAAAAACCACTTTTCGCACTTGTGTTAGTGTTGAAAAACCACTTTTCGCACTTGTGTTGGTGCAGGAAACCACTTTTGCACTTGTATTAGTGTGGAAAAAACACTTTTTGCACTTGTGATAGTGTTGAAAAACCACTTTTCGCACTTGTGTTGGTGCAGGAAACCACTTTTGCACTTGTATTAGTGTGGAAAAAACACTTTTTGCACTTGTGATAGTGTTGAAAAACCACTTTTCGCACTAGTGTTGGTGCAGGAAACCACTTTTGCACTTGTGTTGGTGCAGGAAACCACTTTTGCACTTGTATTAGTGTGGAAAAAACACTTTTTGCACTTGTGATAGTGTTGAAAAACCACTTTTCGCACTTGTGTTAGTGTTGAAAAACCACTTTTCGCACTTGTTTTAGTGTTGAAAAACCACTTTTCGCACTTGTGTTGGTGCAGGAAACCACGTTTGCACATGTATTAGTGTGGAAAAAACACTTTTCGCACTTGTGTTTGTGTTGAAAAACCACTTTTCGCACTTGTGTTAGTGTTGAAAAACCACTTTTCGCACTTGTGTTGGTGCAGGAAACCACTTTTGAACTTGTATTAGTGTGGAAAAAACACTTTTTGCACTTGTGA
Source organism: Myxine glutinosa (assembly GCF_964187855.1). Taxonomy (NCBI): domain Eukaryota; kingdom Metazoa; phylum Chordata; class Myxini; order Myxiniformes; family Myxinidae; genus Myxine; species Myxine glutinosa. The sequence goes on along the minus strand of NW_027617270.1, from coordinate 62,254 downwards.
TAGTGTTGAAAAACCACTTTTCGCACTTGTGTTAGTGTTGAAAAACCACTTTTCGCACTTGTGTTGGTGCAGGAAACCACTTTTGCACTTGTATTAGTGTGGAAAAAACACTTTTTGCACTTGTGATAGTGTTGAAAAACCACTTTTCGCACTTGTGTTAGTGTTGAAAAACAACTTTTCCCACTTGTGTTAGTGTTGAAAAACCACTTTTCGCACTTGTGTTGGTGCAGGAAACCACTTTTGCACTTGTATTAGTGTGGAAAAAACACTTTTTGCACTTGTGATTGTGTTGAAAAACCACTTTTCGCACATGTGTTAGTGTTGAAAAACCACATTACGCACTTGTGTTGGTGCAGGAAACCACTTTTGCACTTGTATTAGTGTGGAAAAAACACTTTTCGCACTTGTGTTTGTGTTGAAAAACCACTTTTCGCACTTGTGTTAGTGATGAAAAACCACTTTTCGCACTTGTGTTGGTGCAGGAAACCATTTTTGCACTTGTATTAGTGTGGAAAAACACTTTTTGCACTTGTGATAGTGTTGAAAAACCACTTTTCGCACTTGTGTTAGTGTTGAAAAACCACTTTTCGCACTTGTGTTAGTGTTGAAAAACCACTTTTCGCACTTGTGTTGGTGCAGGAAACCACTTTTGCACTTGTATTAGTGTGGAAAAACACTTTTTGCACTTGTGATAGTGTTGAAAAACCACTTTTCGCACATGTGTTAGTGTGGAAAAAACACTTTTCGCACTTGTGTTAGTGTTGAAAAACCACTTTTCGCACTTGTGTTGGTGCAGGAAACCACTTTTGCACTTGTATTAGTGTGGAAAAAACACTTTTTGCACTTGTGATAGTGTTGAAAAACCACTTTTCGCACTTGTGTTAGTGTTGAAAAACCACTTTACGCACTTGTGTTGGTGCAGGAAACCACTTTTGCACTTGTATTAGTGTGGAAAAAACACTTTTCGCACTTGTGTTTTTGTTGAAAAACCACTTTTCGCACTTGTGTTAGTGTTGAAAAACCACTTTTCGCACTTGTGTTGGTGCAGGAAACCACTTTTGCACTTGTACTAGTGTGGAAAAAACACTTTTTGCACTTGTGATAGTGTTGAAAAACCACTTTTCGCACTTGTGTTAGTGTTGAAAAACCACTTTTCGCACTTGTGTTAGTGTTGAAAAAACCACTTTTCGCACTTGTGTTGGTGCAGGAAACCACTTTTGCACTTGTATTAGTGTGGAAAAAACACTTTTTGCACTTGTGATAGTGTTGAAAAACCATTTTTCGCACATGTGTTAGTGTTGAAAAACCACTTTTCGCACTTGTGTTAGTGTTGAAAAACCACTTTTCGCACTTGTGTTGGTGCAGGAAACCACTTTTGCAGTTGTATTAGTGTGGAAAAAACACTTTTTGCACATGTGTTAGTGTTGAAAAACCACTTTTCGCACTTGTGTTGGTGCAGGAAACCACTTTTGCACTTGTATTGGTGTGGAAAAAACACTTTTTGCACTTGTGATTGTGTTGAAAAACCACTTTTCGCACTTGTGTTGGTGCAGGAAACCACTTTTGCACTTGTTTTAGTGTGGAAAAAACACTTTTTGCACTTGTGATAGTGTTGAAAAACCACTATTCGCACTTGTGTTAGTGTTGAAAAACCACTTTTCGCACTTGTGTTAGTGTTGAAAAACCACTTTTCGCACTTGTGTTGGTGCAGGAAACCACTTTTGCACTTGTATTAGTGTGGAAAAAACACTTTTTGCACTTGTGATATTGTTGAAAAACCACTTTTCGCACTTGTGTTAGTGTTGAAAAACCACTTTTCGCACTTGTGTTAGTGTTGAAAAACCACTTTTCGCACTTGTGTTGGTGCAGGAAACCACTTTTGCACGTGTATTAGTGTGGAAAAAACACTTTTCGCACTTGTGATAGTGTTGAAAAACCACTTTTCGCACTTGTGTTTGTGTTGAAAAACCACTTTTCGCACTTGTGTTAGTGATGAAAAACCACTTTTCGCACTTGTGTTGGTGCACGAAACCATTTTTGCACTTGTATTAGTGTGGAAAAAACACTTTTTGCACTTGTGATAGTGTTGAAAAACCACTTTTCACACTTGTGTTAGTGTTGAAAAACCACTTTTCGCACTTGTGTTAGTGTTGAAAAACCACTTTTCGCACTTGTGTTGGTGCAGGAAACCACTTTTGCACGTGTATTAGTGTGGAAAAAACACTTTTCGCACTTGTGTTTGTGTTGAAAAACCACTTTTCACACTTGTGTTAGTGTTGAAAAACCACTTTTCGCACTTGTGTTGGTGCAGGAAACCACTTTTGCACTTGTATTAGTGTGGAAAAAACACTTTTTGCACTTGTGATAGTGTTGAAAAACCACTTTTCGCACTTGTGTTAGTGTTGAAAAACAACTTTTCCCACTTGTGTTAGTGTTGAAAAACCACTTTTCGCACTTGTGTTGGTGCAGGAAACCACTTTTGCACTTGTATTAGTGTGGAAAAAACACTTTTTGCACTTGTGATTGTGTTGAAAAACCACTTTTCGCACATGTGTTAGTGTTGAAAAACCACATTACGCACTTGTGTTGGTGCAGGAAACCACTTTTGCACTTGTATTAGTGTGGAAAAAACACTTTTCGCACTTGTGTTTGTGTTGAAAAACCACTTTTCGCACTTGTGTTAGTGATGAAAAACCACTTTTCGCACTTGTGTTGGTGCAGGAAACCATTTTTGCACTTGTATTAGTGTGGAAAAAACACTTTTTGCACTTGTGATAGTGTTGAAAAACCACTTTTCGCACTTGTGTTAGTGTTGAAAAACCACTTTTCGCACTTGTGTTAGTGTTGAAAAACCACTTTTCGCACTTGTGTTGGTGCAGGAAACCACTTTTGCACTTGTATTAGTGTGGAAAAAACACTTTTTGCACTTGTGATAGTGTTGAAAAACCACTTTTCGCACATGTGTTAGTGTTGAAAAACCACTTTTCGCACTTGTGTTAGTGTTGAAAAACCACTTTTCGCACTTGTGTTGGTGCAGGAAACCACTTTTGCACTTGTATTAGTGTGGAAAAAACACTTTTTGCACTTGTGATAGTGTTGAAAAACCACTTTTCGCACTTGTGTTAGTGTTGAAAAACCACTTTACGCACTTTTGTTGGTGCAGGAAACCACTTTTGCACTTGTATTAGTGTGGAAAAAACACTTTTCGCACTTGTGTTTGTGTTGAAAAACCACTTTTCGCACTTGTGTTAGTGTTGAAAAACCACTTTTCGCACTTGTGTTGGTGCAGGAAACCACTTTTGCACTTGTACTAGTGTGGAAAAAACACTTTTTGCACTTGTATTAATGTGGAAGAAACACTTTTTGCACTTGTGATAGTGTTGAAAAACCACTTTTCGCACTTGTGTTAGTGTTGAAAAACCACTTTTCGCACTTGTGTTGGTGCAGGAAACCACTTTTGCACTTGTATTAGTGTGGAAAAAACACTTTTCGCACTTGTGTTAGTGTTGAAAAACCACTTTTCGCACTTGTGTTGGTACAGGAAACCACTTTTGCACTTGTATTAGTGTGGAAAAAACACTTTTTGCACTTGTGATAGTGTTGAAAAACCACTTTTCGCACTTGTGTTAGTGTTGAAAACCACTTTTCGCACTTGTGTTAGTGTTGAAAAACCACTTTTCGCACTTGTGTTGGTGCAGGAAACCACTTTTGCACTTGTATTAGTGTGGAAAAAACACTTTTTGCACTTGTGATAGTGTTGAAAAACCACTTTTCGCACATGTGTTAATGTTGAAAAACCACTTTTTGCACTTGTGTTAGTGTTGAAAAACCACTTTTCGCACTTGTGTTGGTGCAGGAAACCACTTTTGCACTTGTATTAGTGTGGAAAAAACACTTTTTGCACTTGTGATAGTGTTGAAAAACCACTTTTCGCACTTGTGTTAGTGTTGAAAAACCACTTTACGCACTTGTGTTGGTGCAGGAAACCACTTTTGCACTTGTATTAGTGTGGAAAAAACACTTTTCGCACTTGTGTTTGTGTTGAAAAACCACTTTTCGCACTTGTGTTAGTGTTGAAAAACCACTTTTCGCACTTGTGTTGGTGCAGGAAACCACTTTTGCACTTGTATTAGTGTGGAAAAAACACTTTTTGCACTTGTGATAGTGTTGAAAAACCACTTTTCGCACTTGTGTTAGTGTTGAAAAACCACTTTTCGCACTTGTGTTAGTGTTGAAAAACCACTTTTCGCACTTGTTTTGGTGCAGGAAACCACTTTTGCACTTGTATTAGTGTGGAAAAAACACTTTTTGCACTTGTGATAGTGTTGAAAAACCACTTTTCGCACATGTGTTAGTGTTGAAAAACCACTTTTCGCACTTGTGTTAGTGTTGAAAAACCACTTTTCGCACTTGTGTTGGTGCAGGAAACCACTTTTGCACTTGTATTAGTGTGGAAAAAACACTTTTTGCATTTGTGATAGTGTTGAAAAACCACTTTTCGCACTTGTGTTAGTGTTGAAAAACCACTTTTCGCACTTGTGTTAGTGTTGAAAAACCACTTTTCGCACTTGTGTTGGTGCAGGAAACCACTTTTGCACTTGTATTAGTGTGGAAAAAACACTTTTTGCACTTGTGTTAGTGTTGAAAAACCACTTTTCGCACTTGTGTTGGTGCAGGAAACCACTTTTCGCACTTGTGTTAGTGATGAAAAACCACTTTTCGCACTTGTGTTAGTGATGAAAAACCACTTTTCGCACTTGTATTAGTGTGGAAAAAACACTTTTTGCACTTGTGATAGTGTTGAAAAACCACTTTTCGCACTTGTGTTAGTGTTGAAAAACCACTTTTCGCACTTGTGTTAGTGTTGAAAAACCACTTTTCGCACTTGTGTTAGTGTTGAAAAACCACTTTTCGCACTTGTGTTGGTGCAGGAAACCACTTTTGCACTTGTATTAGTGTGGAAAAAACACTTTTTGCACTTGTGATAGTGTTGAAAAACCACTTTTCGCACTTGTGTTGGTGCAGGAAACCACTTTTGCACTTGTATTAGTGTGGAAAAAACACTTTTCGCACTTGTGTTAGTGTTGAAAAACCACTTTTCGCACTTGTGTTGGTACAGGAAACCACTTTTGCACTTGTATTAGTGTGGAAAAAACACTTTTTGCACTTGTGATAGTGTTGAAAAACCACTTTTCGCACTTGTGTTAGTGTTGAAAACCACTTTTCGCACTTGTGTTAGTGTTGAAAAACCACTTTTCGCACTTGTGTTGGTGCAGGAAACCACTTTTGCACTTGTGTTAGTGTGGAAAAAACACTTTTTGCACTTGTGATAGTGTTGAAAAACCACTTTTCGCACATGTGTTAATGTTGAAAAACCACTTTTCGCATTTGTGTTAGTGTTGAAAAACCACTTTTCGCACTTGTGTTGGTGCAGGAAACCACTTTTGCACTTGTATTAGTGTGGAAAAAACACTTTTTGCACTTGTGATAGTGTTGAAAAACCACTTTTCGCACTTGTGTTAGTGTTGAAAAACCACTTTACGCACTTGTGTTGGTGCAGGAAACCACTTTTGCACTTGTATTAGTGTGGAAAAAACACTTTTCGCACTTGTGTTTGTGTTGAAAAACCACTTTTCGCACTTGTGTTAGTGTTGAAAAACCACTTTTCGCACTTGTGTTGGTGCAGGAAACCACTTTTGCACTTGTATTAGTGTGGAAAAAACACTTTTTGCACTTGTGATAGTGTTGAAAAAACACTTTTCGCACTTGTGTTAGTGTTGAAAAACCACTTTTCGCACTTGTGTTAGTGTTGAAAAACCACTTTTCGCACTTGTTTTGGTGCAGGAAACCACTTTTGCACTTGTATTAGTGTGGAAAAAACACTTTTTGCACTTGTGATAGTGTTGAAAAACCACTTTTCGCACATGTGTTAGTGTTGAAAAACCACTTTTCGCACTTGTGTTAGTGTTGAAAAACCACTTTTCGCACTTGTGTTGGTGCAGGAAACCACTTTTGCACTTGTATTAGTGTGGAAAAAACACTTTTTGCATTTGTGATAGTGTTGAAAAACCACTTTTCGCACTTGTGTTAGTGTTGAAAAACCACTTTTCGCACTTGTGTTAGTGTTGAAAAACCACTTTTCGCACTTGTGTTGGTGCAGGAAACCACTTTTGCACTTGTATTAGTGTGGAAAAAACACTTTTTGCACTTGTGTTAGTGTTGAAAAACCACTTTTCGCACTTGTGTTGGTGCAGGAAACCACTTTTCGCACTTGTGTTAGTGATGAAAAACCACTTTTCGCACTTGTGTTAGTGATGAAAAACCACTTTTCGCACTTGTATTAGTGTGGAAAAAACACTTTTTGCACTTGTGATAGTGTTGAAAAACCACTTTTCGCACTTGTGTTAGTGTTGAAAAACCACTTTTCGCACTTGTGTTAGTGTTGAAAAACCACTTTTCGCACTTGTGTTAGTGTTGAAAAACCACTTTTCGCACTTGTGTTGGTGCAGGAAACCACTTTTGCACTTGTATTAGTGTGGAAAAAACACTTTTTGCACTTGTGATAGTGTTGAAAAACCACTTTTCGCACTTGTGTTGGTGCAGGAAACCACTTTTGCACTTGTATTAGTGTGGAAAAAACACTTTTTGCACTTGTGATAGTGTTGAAAAACCACTTTTCGCACTTGTGTTGGTGCAGGAAACCACTTTTGCACTTGTATTAGTGTGGGAAAAACGCTTTTTGCACTTGTGATAGTGTTGAAAAACCACTTTTCGCACTTGTGTTAGTGTTGAAAAACCACTTTTCGCACTTGTGTTGGTGCAGGAAACCACTTTTGCACTTGTATTAGTGTGGAAAAAACACTTTTTGCACTTGTGATAGTGTTGAAAAACCACTTTTCGCACTTGTGTTAGTGTTGAAAAACCACTTTTCGCACTTGTTTTAGTGTTGAAAACCACTTTTCGCACTTGTGTTGGTGCAGGAAACCACTTTTGCACGTGTATTAGTGTGGAAAAAACACTTTTCGCACTTGTGTTTGTGTTGAAAAACCACTTTTCGCACTTGTGTTAGTGTTGAAAAACCACTTTTCGCACTTGTGTTGGTGCAGGAAACCACTTTTGAACTTGTATTAGTGTGGAAAAAACACTTTTTGCACTTGTGATAGTGTTGAAAAACCACTTTTCGCACTTGTGTTAGTGTTGAAAAACAACTTTTCGCACTTGTGTTAGTGTTGAAAAACCACTTTTCGCACTTGTGTTGGTGCAGGAAACCACTTTTGCACTTGTATTAGTGTGGAAAAAACACTTTTTGCACATGTGTTAGTGTTGAAAAACCACTTTTCGCACTTGTGTTGGTGCAGGAAACCACTTTTGCACTTGTATTAGTGTGAAAAAAACACTTTTTGCACTTGTGATAGTGTTGAAAAACCACTTTTCGCACTTGTGTTAGTGTTGAAAAAACACTTTTCGCACTTGTGTTGGTGCAGGAAAACACTTTTGCACTTGTATTGGTGTGGAAAAAACACTTTTTGCACTTGTGATTGTGTTGAAAAACCACTTTTCGCACTTGTGTTAGTGTTGAAAAACCACATTACGCACTTGTATGCGCTTGGAGGTATGCGCTCTACCGAGTGCCGCTCTAGTTTTATTTTACCTGGTTTTATGTGTCATTGTGGTGTCTGAAGGAAAGAAAAGATTTGTTGAAATGGAGAATGTGTTCATGTTTTCCGGTTTAGCACAACTGTATTAAGCTGTGGATGAAAGAAAACTGTTCTTTTTCAGGGAATCAAAGATGATTCCATCATCATCAATCAAAGACGTTGATCTGAACTCCTCACCTCCACACGATTCACCAAAGAAGGAGAAAAACACCCCGTAAAAGCGTGTGAAGTAAATAATTTCATTCACCCCCATCTGCACTTTTGAAAACTTGATTTTGGATATATCTACCTCAGGGAATGTACAATAAATTGACTTTTCAATCTTTTTCAACTTAGACACATGTTCGGAAGAGACAACAACAAGGAGCGTTGTGCGGACGTTTCACATTCCATGTGAGTAAGAGAATCACCTTTCAGGACGTCATGACATTCATTGTGCTCACAATAGAAATGGTATTTCTTTGAGGAAACTAATGTGAATCTTGTCGTGTTTCGATCACATTTTGATCCATAATTATTTTCTATATTATCGATTGGAGGTTTCACGGCTGTGGGATTTCTATGACGTGCCTCCATGGAGTTGTTTACCTGGGGTGGGAATCTTGATCCAGATATAAAAGGTCATGCGGGTGTTTTGTATGAAGAGCGAGTTTATCATATGTATAATATATATATACATCAGGAATACATCAGGAAGAAGATAATTGTTCTTTGGTCATTTATTGTTACATATATTTTCTACCTGTCCCAGCTTGTATAATAATCATAAAAGTAGGACCGTGGGTCCTGAAGCTCACCTGGATCACGAGCTACAATCACTCAAACCCCCCACAGACCCTCTTAGACAATGATGTTTTTAATGTCGTGAACAAACCGTGAACAAACCGTGAGCCGGGAAACAATATCTCTCCGTTCTCAGGACCGAACTCTCTTATCTGTCTCCCTCTTCCAAATCCTGGTGGCGTCTGGTCAAATCTGTTTCTGGTGTTTGTTCCCCCTCCATCCCCTCCCTCACCTCAAATGTCCACACGGCTGACTCCGCACGTGAAAAAGCTGAATGCCTCAACTCTGTGTTTGCCTCTAAATCTTGTGTTCCAAACCCCTCCAAACCCCATGTGTTCCAAACCAGTGCAGGAAACTACTTTTGCACTTGTATTAGTGTGGAAAAAACACTTTTTGCACTTGTGATAGTGTTGAAAAACCACTTTTCGCACTTGTGTTAGTGTTGAAATACCACTTTTCGCACTTGTGTTAGTGTTGAAAAACCACTTTTCGCACTTGTGTTGGTGCAGGAAACCACTTTTGCACTTGTATTAATGTGGAAAAAACACTTTTTGCACTTGTGATAGTGTTGAAAAACCACTTTTCGCACTTGTGTTAGTGTTGAAAAACCACTTTTCGCACTTGTGTTAGTGTTGAAAAACCACTTTTCGCACTTGTGTTGGTGCAGGAAACCACTTTTGCACTTGTTTTAGTGTGGAAAAAACACTTTTTGCACTTGTGATAGTGTTGAAAAACCACTATTCGCACTTGTGTTAGTGTTGAAAAACCACTTTTCGCACTTGTGTTGGTGCAGGAAACCACTTTTGCACTTGTATTAGTGTGGAAAAAACACTTTTTGCACTTGTGATATTGTTGAAAAACCACTTTTCGCACTTGTGTTAGTGTTGAAAAACCACTTTTCGCACTTGTGTTAGTGTTGAAAAACCACTTTTCGCACTTGTGTTGGTGCAGGAAACCACTTTTGCACGTGTATTAGTGTGGAAAAAACACTTTTCGCACTTGTGATAGTGTTGAAAAACCACTTTTCGCACTTGTGTTTGTGTTGAAAAACCACTTTTCGCACTTGTGTTAGTGATGAAAAACCACTTTTCGCACTTGTGTTGGTGCAGGAAACCATTTTTGCACTTGTATTAGTGTGGAAAAAACACTTTTTGCACTTGTGATAGTGTTGAAAAACCACTTTTCACACTTGTGTTAGTGTTGAAAAACCACTTTTCGCACTTGTGTTAGTGTTGAAAAACCACTTTTCGCACTTGTGTTGGTGCAGAAAACCACTTTTGCACGTATATTAGTGTGGAAAAAACACTTTTCGCACTTGTGTTTGTGTTGAAAAACCACTTTTCACACTTGTGTTAGTGTTGAAAAACCACTTTTCGCACTTGTGTTGGTGCAGGAAACCACTTTTGCACTTGTATTAGTGTGGAAAAAACACTTTTTGCACTTGTGATAGTGTTGAAAAACCACTTTTCGCACTTGTGTTAGTGTTGAAAAACCACTTTTCGCACTTGTGTTAGTGTTGAAAAACCACTTTTCGCACTTGTGTTGGTGCAGGAATCCACTTTTGCACTTGTATTAGTGTGGAAAAAACACTTTTTGCACTTGTGATAGTGTTGAAAAACCACTTTTCGCACATGTGTTAGTGTTGAAAAACCACTTTTCGCACTTGTGTTAGTGTTGAAAAACCACTTTTCGCACTTGTGTTGGTGCAGGAAACCACTTTTGCACTTGTATTAGTGTGGAAAAAACACTTTTTGCACTTGTGATAGTGTTGAAAAACCACTTTTCGCACTTGTGTTAGTGTTGAAAAACCACTTTACGCACTTGTGTTGGTGCAGGAAACCACTTTTGCACTTGTATTAGTGTGGAAAAAACACTTTTCGCACTTGTGTTTGTGTTGAAAAACCACTTTTCGCACTTGTGTTAGTGTTGAAAAACCACTTTTCGCACTTGTGTTAGTGTTGAAAAACCACTTTTCGCACTTGTGTTGGTGCAGGAAACCACTTTTGCACTTGTACTAGTGTGGAAAAAACACTTTTTGCACTTGTATTAATGTGGAAGAAACACTTTTTGCACTTGTGATAGTGTTGAAAAACCACTTTTCGCACTTGTGTTAGTGTTGAAAAACCACTTTTCGCACTTGTGTTGGTGCAGGAAACCAGTTTTGCACTTGTATTAGTGTGGAAAAAACACTTTTCGCACTTGTGTTAGTGTTGAAAAACCACTTTTCGCACTTGTGTTGGTACAGGAAACCACTTTTGCACTTGTATTAGTGTGGAAAAAACACTTTTTGCACTTGTGATAGTGTTGAAAAACCACTTTTCGCACTTGTGTTAGTGTTGAAAACCACTTTTCGCACTTGTGTTAGTGTTGAAAAACCACTTTTCGCACTTGTGTTGGTGCAGGAAACCACTTTTGCACTTGTATTAGTGTGGAAAAAACACTTTTTGCACTTGTGATAGTGTTGAAAAACCACTTTTCGCACATGTGTTAATGTTGAAAAACCACTTTTCGCACTTGTGTTAGTGTTGAAAAACCACTTTTCGCACTTGTGTTGGTGCAGGAAACCACTTTTGCACTTGTATTAGTGTGGAAAAAACACTTTTTGCACTTGTGATAGTGTTGAAAAACCACTTTTCGCACTTGTGTTAGTGTTGAAAAACCACTTTACGCACTTGTGTTGGTGCAGGAAACCACTTTTGCACTTGTATTAGTGTGGAAAAAATACTTTTCGCACTTGTGTTTGTGTTGAAAAACCACTTTTCGCACTTGTGTTAGTGTTGAAAAACCACTTTTCGCACTTGTGTTGGTGCAGGAAACCACTTTTGCACTTGTATTAGTGTGGAAAAACACTTTTTGCACTTGTGATAGTGTTGAAAAACCACTTTTCGCACTTGTGTTAGTGTTGAAAAACCACTTTTCGCACTTGTGTTAGTGTTGAAAAACCACTTTTCGCACTTGTTTTGGTGCAGGAAACCACTTTTGCACTTGTATTAGTGTGGAAAAAACACTTTTTGCACTTGTGATAGTGTTGAAAAACCACTTTTCGCACATGTGTTAGTGTTGAAAAACCACTTTTCGCACTTGTGTTAGTGTTGAAAAACCACTTTTCGCACTTGTGTTGGTGCAGGAAACCACTTTTGCACTTGTATTAGTTTGGAAAAAACACTTTTTGCATTTGTGATAGTGTTGAAAAACCACTTTTCGCACTTGTGTTAGTGTTGAAAAACCACTTTTCGCACTTGTGTTAGTGTTGAAAAACCACTTTTCGCACTTGTGTTGGTGCAGGAAACCACTTTTGCACTTGTATTAGTGTGGAAAAAACACTTTTTGCACTTGTGTTAGTGTTGAAAAACCACTTTTCGCACTTGTGTTGGTGCAGGAAACCACTTTTCGCACTTGTGTTAGTGATGAAAAACCACTTTTCGCACTTGTGTTAGTGATGAAAAACCACTTTTCGCACTTGTATTAGTGTGGAAAAAACACTTTTTGCACTTGTGATAGTGTTGAAAAACCACTTTTCGCACTTGTGTTAGTGTTGAAAAACCACTTTTCGCACTTGTATTAGTGTTGAAAAACCACTTTTCGCACTTGTGTTAGTGTTGAAAAACCACTTTTCGCACTTGTGTTGGTGCAGGAAACCACTTTTGCACTTGTATTAGTGTGGAAAAAACACTTTTTGCACTTGTGATAGTGTTGAAAAACCACTTTTCGCACTTGTGTTGGTGCAGGAAACCACTTTTGCACTTGTATTAGTGTGGAAAAAACACTTTTTGCACTTGTGATAGTGTTGAAAAATCACTTTTCGCACTTGTGTTGGTGCAGGAAACCACTTTTGCACTTGTATTATTGTGGAAAAAACACTTTTTGCACTTGTGATAGTGTTGAAAAACCACTTTTCGCACTTGTGTTAGTGTTGAAAAACCACTTTTCGCACTTGTGTTGGTGCAGGAAACCACTTTTGCACTTGTATTAGTGTGGAAAAAACACTTTTTGCACTTGTGATAGTGTTGAAAAACCACTTTTCGCACTTGTGTTAGTGTTGAAAAACCACTTTTCGCACTTGTTTTAGTGTTGAAAAACCACTTTTCGCACTTGTGTTGGTGCAGGAAACCACTTTTGCACGTGTATTAGTGTGGAAAAAACACTTTTCGCACTTGTGTTTGTGTTGAAAAACCACTTTTCGCACTTGTGTTAGTGTTGAAAAACCACTTTTCGCACTTGTGTTGGTGCAGGAAACCACTTTTGAACTTGTATTAGTGTGGAAAAAACACTTTTTGCACTTGTGATAGTGTTGAAAAACCACTTTTCGCACTTGTGTTAGTGTTGAAAAACAACTTTTCGCACTTGTGTTAGTGTTGAAAAACCACTTTTCGCACTTGTGTTGGTGCAGGAAACCACTTTTGCACTTGTATTAGTGTGGAAAAAACACTTTTTGCACATGTGTTAGTGTTGAAAAACCACTTTTCGCACTTGTGTTGGTGCAGGAAAACACTTTTGCACTTGTATTGGTGTGGAAAAAACACTTTTTGCACTTGTGATTGTGTTGAAAAACCACTTTTCGCACTTGTGTTAGTGTTGAAAAACCACATTACGCACTTGTATGCGCTTGGAGGTATGCGCTCTACCGAGTGCCGCTCTAGTTTTATTTTACCTGGTTTTATGTGTCATTGTGGTGTCTGAAGGAAAGAAAAGATTTGTTGAAATGGAGAATGTGTTCATGTTTTCCGGTTTAGCACAACTGTATTAAGCTGTGGATGAAAGAAAACTGTTCTTTTTAAGGGAATCAAAGATGATTCCATCATCATCAATCAAAGACGTTGATCTGAACTCCTCACCTCCACACGATTCACCAAAGAAGGAGAAAAACACCCCGTAAAAGCGTGTGAAGTAAATAATTTCATTCACCCCCATCTGCACTTTTGAAAACTTGATTTTGGATATATCTACCTCAGGGAATGTACAATAAATTGACTTTTCAATCTTTTTCAACTTAGACACATGTTCGGAAGAGACAACAACAAGGAGCGTTGTGCGGACGTTTCACATTCCATGTGAGTAAGAGAATCACCTTTCAGGACGTCATGACATTCATTGTGCTCACAATAGAAATGGTATTTCTTTGAGGAAACTAATGTGAATCTTGTCGTGTTTCGATCACATTTTGATCCATAATTATTTTCTATATTATCGATTGGAGGTTTCACGGCTGTGGGATTTCTATGACGTGCCTCCATGGAGTTGTTTACCTGGGGTGGGAATCTTGATCCAGATATAAAGGGTCATGCGGGTGTTTTGTATGAAGAGCGAGTTTATCATATGTATAATATATATATACATCAGGAATACATCAGGAAGAAGATAATTGTTCTTTGGTCATTTATTGTTACATATATTTTCTACCTGTCCCAGCTTGTATAATAATCATAAAAGTAGGACCGTGGGTCCTGAAGCTCACCTGGATCACGAGCTACAATCACTCAAACCCCCCACAGACCCTCTTAGACAATGATGTTTTTAATGTCGTGAACAAACCGTGAACAAACCGTGAGCCGGGAAACAATATCTCTCCGTTCTCAGGACCGAACTCTCTTATCTGTCTCCCTCTTCCAAATCCTGGTGGCGTCTGGTCAAATCTGTTTCTGGTGTTTGTTCCCCCTCCATCCCCTCCCTCACCTCAAATGTCCACACGGCTGACTCCGCACGTGAAAAAGCTGAATGCCTCAACTCTGTGTTTGCCTCTAAATCTTGTGTTCCAAACCCCTCCAAACCCCATGTGTTCCAAACCAGTGCAGGAAACTACTTTTGCACTTGTATTAGTGTGGAAAAAACACTTTTTGCACTTGTGATAGTGTTGAAAAACCACTTTTCGCACTTGTGTTAGTGTTGAAATACCACTTTTCGCACTTGTGTTAGTGTTGAAAAACCACTTTTCGCACTTGTGTTGGTGCAGGAAACCACTTTTGCACTTGTATTAATGTGGAAAAAACACTTTTTGCACTTGTGATAGTGTTGAAAAACCACTTTTCGCACTTGTGTTAGTGTTGAAAAACCACTTTTCGCACTTGTGTTAGTGTTGAAAAACCACTTTTCGCACTTGTGTTGGTGCAGGAAACCACTTTTGCACTTGTTTTAGTGTGGAAAAAACACTTTTTGCACTTGTGATAGTGTTGAAAAACCACTATTCGCACTTGTGTTAGTGTTGAAAAACCACTTTTCGCACTTGTGTTGGTGCAGGAAACCACTTTTGCACTTGTATTAGTGTGGAAAAAACACTTTTTGCACTTGTGATATTGTTGAAAAACCACTTTTCGCACTTGTGTTAGTGTTGAAAAACCACTTTTCGCACTTGTGTTAGTGTTGAAAAACCACTTTTCGCACTTGTGTTGGTGCAGGAAACCACTTTTGCACGTGTATTAGTGTGGAAAAAACACTTTTCGCACTTGTGATAGTGTTGAAAAACCACTTTTCGCACTTGTGTTTGTGTTGAAAAACCACTTTTCGCACTTGTGTTAGTGATGAAAAACCACTTTTCGCACTTGTGTTGGTGCAGGAAACCATTTTTGCACTTGTATTAGTGTGGAAAAAACACTTTTTGCACTTGTGATAGTGTTGAAAAACCACTTTTCGCACTTGTGTTTGTGTTGAAAAACCACTTTTCGCACTTGTGTTAGTGTTGAAAAACCACTTTTCGCACTTGTGTTGGTGCAGGAAACCACTTTTGCACGTGTATTAGTGTGGAAAAAACACTTTTCGCACTTGTGTTAGTGTTGAAAAACCACTTTTCGCACTTGTGTTAGTGTTGAAAAACCACTTTTCGCACTTGTGTTGGTGCAGAAAACCACTTTTGCACGTATATTAGTGTGGAAAAAACACTTTTCGCACTTGTGTTTGTGTTGAAAAACCACTTTTCACACTTGTGTTAGTGTTGAAAAACCACTTTTCGCACTTGTGTTGGTGCAGGAAACCACTTTTGCACTTGTATTAGTGTGTTAAAAACACTTTTTGCACTTGTGATAGTGTTGAAAAACCACTTTTCGCACTTGTGTTAGTGTTGAAAAACCACTTTTCGCACTTGTGTTAGTGTTGAAAAACCACTTTTCGCACTTGTGTTGGTGCAGGAATCCACTTTTGCACTTGTATTAGTGTGGAAAAAACACTTTTTGCACTTGTGATAGTGTTGAAAAACCACTTTTCGCACATGTGTTAGTGTTGAAAAACCACTTTTCGCACTTGTGTTAGTGTTGAAAAACCACTTTTCGCACTTGTGTTGGTGCAGGAAACCACTTTTGCACTTGTATTAGTGTGGAAAAAACACTTTTTGCACTTGTGATAGTGTTGAAAAACCACTTTTCGCACTTGTGTTAGTGTTGAAAAACCACTTTACGCACTTGTGTTGGTGCAGGAAACCACTTTTGCACTTGTATTAGTGTGGAAAAAACACTTTTCGCACTTGTGTTTGTGTTGAAAAACCACTTTTCGCACTTGTGTTAGTGTTGAAAAACCACTTTTCGCACTTGTGTTAGTGTTGAAAAACCACTTTTCGCACTTGTGTTGGTGCAGGAAACCACTTTTGCACTTGTACTAGTGTGGAAAAAACACTTTTTGCACTTGTATTAATGTGGAAGAAACACTTTTTGCACTTGTGATAGTGTTGAAAAACCACTTTTCGCACTTGTGTTAGTGTTGAAAAACCACTTTTCGCACTTGTGTTGGTGCAGGAAACCAGTTTTGCACTTGTATTAGTGTGGAAAAAACACTTTTCGCACTTGTGTTAGTGTTGAAAAACCACTTTTCGCACTTGTGTTGGTACAGGAAACCACTTTTGCACTTGTATTAGTGTGGAAAAAACACTTTTTGCACTTGTGATAGTGTTGAAAAACCACTTTTCGCACTTGTGTTAGTGTTGAAAACCACTTTTCGCACTTGTGTTAGTGTTGAAAAACCACTTTTCGCACTTGTGTTGGTGCAGGAAACCACTTTTGCACTTGTATTAGTGTGGAAAAAACACTTTTTGCACTTGTGATAGTGTTGAAAAACCACTTTTCGCACATGTGTTAATGTTGAAAAACCACTTTTCGCACTTGTGTTAGTGTTGAAAAACCACTTTTCGCACTTGTGTTGGTGCAGGAAACCACTTTTGCACTTGTATTAGTGTGGAAAAAACACTTTTTGCACTTGTGATAGTGTTGAAAAACCACTTTTCGCACTTGTGTTAGTGTTGAAAAACCACTTTACGCACTTGTGTTGGTGCAGGAAACCACTTTTGCACTTGTATTAGTGTGGAAAAAATACTTTTCGCACTTGTGTTTGTGTTGAAAAACCACTTTTCGCACTTGTGTTAGTGTTGAAAAACCACTTTTCGCACTTGTGTTGGTGCAGGAAACCACTTTTGCACTTGTATTAGTGTGGAAAAACACTTTTTGCACTTGTGATAGTGTTGAAAAACCACTTTTCGCACTTGTGTTAGTGTTGAAAAACCACTT
This sequence comes from Myxine glutinosa, assembly GCF_964187855.1. Lineage (NCBI taxonomy): Eukaryota > Metazoa > Chordata > Myxini > Myxiniformes > Myxinidae > Myxine > Myxine glutinosa. The sequence goes on along the minus strand of NW_027617270.1, from coordinate 45,330 downwards.
TTCGCACTTGTGTTAGTGTTGAAAAACCACTTTTCGCACTTGTTTTGGTGCAGGAAACCACTTTTGCACTTGTATTAGTGTGGAAAAAACACTTTTTGCACTTGTGATAGTGTTGAAAAACCACTTTTCGCACATGTGTTAGTGTTGAAAAACCACTTTTCGCACTTGTGTTAGTGTTGAAAAACCACTTTTCGCACTTGTGTTGGTGCAGGAAACCACTTTTGCACTTGTATTAGTTTGGAAAAAACACTTTTTGCATTTGTGATAGTGTTGAAAAACCACTTTTCGCACTTGTGTTAGTGTTGAAAAACCACTTTTCGCACTTGTGTTAGTGTTGAAAAACCACTTTTCGCACTTGTGTTGGTGCAGGAAACCACTTTTGCACTTGTATTAGTGTGGAAAAAACACTTTTTGCACTTGTGTTAGTGTTGAAAAACCACTTTTCGCACTTGTGTTGGTGCAGGAAACCACTTTTCGCACTTGTGTTAGTGATGAAAAACCACTTTTCGCACTTGTGTTAGTGATGAAAAACCACTTTTCACACTTGTATTAGTGTGGAAAAAACACTTTTTGCACTTGTGATAGTGTTGAAAAACCACTTTTCGCACTTGTGTTAGTGTTGAAAAACCACTTTTCGCACTTGTATTAGTGTTGAAAAACCACTTTTCGCACTTGTGTTAGTGTTGAAAAACCACTTTTCGCACTTGTGTTGGTGCAGGAAACCACTTTTGCACTTGTATTAGTGTGGAAAAAACACTTTTTGCACTTGTGATAGTGTTGAAAAACCACTTTTCGCACTTGTGTTGGTGCAGGAAACCACTTTTGCACTTGTATTAGTGTGGAAAAAACACTTTTTGCACTTGTGATAGTGTTGAAAAATCACTTTTCGCACTTGTGTTGGTGCAGGAAACCACTTTTGCACTTGTATTAGTGTGGAAAAAACACTTTTTGCACTTGTGATAGTGTTGAAAAACCACTTTTCGCACTTGTGTTAGTGTTGAAAAACCACTTTTCGCACTTGTGTTGGTGCAGGAAACCACTTTTGCACTTGTATTAGTGTGGAAAAAACACTTTTTGCACTTGTGATAGTGTTGAAAAACCACTTTTCGCACTTGTGTTAGTGTTGAAAAACCACTTTTCGCACTTGTTTTAGTGTTGAAAAACCACTTTTCGCACTTGTGTTGGTGCAGGAAACCACTTTTGCACGTGTATTAGTGTGGAAAAAACACTTTTCGCACTTGTGTTTGTGTTGAAAAACCACTTTTCGCACTTGTGTTAGTGTTGAAAAACCACTTTTCGCACTTGTGTTGGTGCAGGAAACCACTTTTGAACTTGTATTAGTGTGGAAAAAACACTTTTTGCACTTGTGATAGTGTTGAAAAACCACTTTTCGCACTTGTGTTAGTGTTGAAAAACAACTTTTCGCACTTGTGTTAGTGTTGAAAAACCACTTTTCGCACTTGTGTTGGTGCAGGAAACCACTTTTGCACTTGTATTAGTGTGGAAAAAACACTTTTTGCACATGTGTTAGTGTTGAAAAACCACTTTTCGCACTTGTGTTGGTGCAGGAAAACACTTTTGCACTTGTATTGGTGTGGAAAAAACACTTTTTGCACTTGTGATTGTGTTGAAAAACCACTTTTCGCACTTGTGTTAGTGTTGAAAAACCACATTACGCACTTGTATGCGCTTGGAGGTATGCGCTCTACCGAGTGCCGCTCTAGTTTTATTTTACCTGGTTTTATGTGTCATTGTGGTGTCTGAAGGAAAGAAAAGATTTGTTGAAATGGAGAATGTGTTCATGTTTTCCGGTTTAGCACAACTGTATTAAGCTGTGGATGAAAGAAAACTGTTCTTTTTCAGGGAATCAAAGATGATTCCATCATCATCAATCAAAGACGTTGATCTGAACTCCTCACCTCCACACGATTCACCAAAGAAGGAGAAAAACACCCCGTAAAAGCGTGTGAAGTAAATAATTTCATTCACCCCCATCTGCACTTTTGAAAACTTGATTTTGGATATATCTACCTCAGGGAATGTACAATAAATTGACTTTTCAATCTTTTTCAACTTAGACACATGTTCGGAAGAGACAACAACAAGGAGCGTTGTGCGGACGTTTCACATTCCATGTGAGTAAGAGAATCACCTTTCAGGACGTCATGACATTCATTGTGCTCGCAATAGAAATGGTATTTCTTTGAGGAAACTAATGTGAATCTTGTCGTGTTTCGATCACATTTTGATCCATAATTATTTTCTATATTATCGATTGGAGGTTTCACGGCTGTGGGATTTCTATGACGTGCCTCCATGGAGTTGTTTACCTGGGGTGGGAATCTTGATCCAGATATAAAGGGTCATGTGGGTGTTTTGTATGAAGAGCGAGTTTATCATATGTATAATATATATATACATCAGGAATACATCAGGAAGAAGATAATTGTTCTTTGGTCATTTATTGTTACATATCTTTTCTACCTGTCCCAGCTTGTTTAATAATCATAAAAGTAGGACCGTGGGTCCTGAAGCTCACCTGGATCACGAGCTACAATCACTCAAACCCCCCACAGACCCTCTCAGACAATGATGTTTTTAATGTCGTGAACAAACCGTGAACAAACCGTGAGCCGGGAAACAATATCTCTCCGTTCTCAGGACCGAACTCTCTTATCTGTCTCCCTCTTCCAAATCCTGGTGGCGTCTGGTCAAATCTGTTTCTGGTGTTTGTTCCCCCTCCATCCCCTCCCTCACCTCAAATGTCCACACGGCTGACTCCGCACGTGAAAAAGCTGAATGCCTCAACTCTGTGTTTGCCTCTAAATCTTGTGTTCCAAACCCCTCCAAACCCCATGTGTTCCAAACCAGTGCAGGAAACCACTTTTGCACTTGTATTAGTGTGGAAAAAACACTTTTTGCACTTGTGATAGTGTTGAAAAACCACTTTTCGCACTTGTGTTAGTGTTGAAATACCACTTTTCGCACTTGTGTTAGTGTTGAAAAACCACTTTTCGCACTTGTGTTGGTGCAGGAAACCACTTTTGCACGTGTATTAGTGTGGAAAAAACACTTTTCGCACATGTGATAGTGTTGAAAAACCACTTTTCGCACTTGTGTTTGTGTTGAAAAACCACTTTTCGCACTTGTGTTAGTGATGAAAAACCACTTTTCGCACTTGTGTTGGTGCAGGAAACCATTTTTGCACTTGTATTAGTGTGGAAAAAACACTTTTTGCACTTGTGATAGTGTTGAAAAACCACTTTTCACACTTGTGTTAGTGTTGTTGAAAAACCACTTTTCGCACTTGTGTTAGTGTTGAAAAACCACTTTTCGCACTTGTGTTGGTGCAGGAAACCACTTTTGCACGTGTATTAGTGTGGAAAAAACACTTTTCGCACTTGTGTTTGTGTTGAAAAACCACTTTTCACACTTGTGTTAGTGTTGAAAAACCACTTTTCGCACTTGTGTTGGTGCAGGAAACCACTTTTGCACTTGTATTAGTGTGGAAAAAACACTTTTTGCACTTGTGATAGTGTTGAAAAACCACTTTTCGCACTTGTGTTAGTGTTGAAAAACCACTTTACGCACTTGTGTTGGTGCAGGAAACCACTTTTGCACTTGTATTAGTGTGGAAAAAACACTTTTCGCACTTGTGTTTGTGTTGAAAAACCACTTTTCGCACTTGTGTTAGTGTTGAAAAACCACTTTTCGCACTTGTGTTAGTGTTGAAAAACCACTTTTCGCACTTGTGTTGGTGCAGGAAACCACTTTTGCACTTGTACTAGTGTGGAAAAAACACTTTTTGCACTTGTATTAATGTGGAAGAAACACTTTTTGCACTTGTGATAGTGTTGAAAAACCACTTTTCGCACTTGTGTTAGTGTTGAAAAACCACTTTTCGCACTTGTGTTGGTGCAGGAAACCAGTTTTGCACTTGTATTAGTGTGGAAAAAACACTTTTCGCACTTGTGTTAGTGTTGAAAAACCACTTTTCGCACTTGTGTTGGTACAGGAAACCACTTTTGCACTTGTATTAGTGTGGAAAAAACACTTTTTGCACTTGTGATAGTGTTGAAAAACCACTTTTCGCACTTGTGTTAGTGTTGAAAACCACTTTTCGCACTTGTGTTAGTGTTGAAAAACCACTTTTCGCACTTGTGTTGGTGCAGGAAACCACTTTTGCACTTGTATTAGTGTGGAAAAAACACTTTTTGCACTTGTGATAGTGTTGAAAAACCACTTTTCGCACATGTGTTAATGTTGAAAAACCACTTTTCGCACTTGTGTTAGTGTTGAAAAACCACTTTTCGCACTTGTGTTGGTGCAGGAAACCACTTTTGCACTTGTATTAGTGTGGAAAAAACACTTTTTGCACTTGTGATAGTGTTGAAAAACCACTTTTCGCACTTGTGTTAGTGTTGAAAAACCACTTTACGCACTTGTGTTGGTGCAGGAAACCACTTTTGCACTTGTATTAGTGTGGAAAAAATACTTTTCGCACTTGTGTTTGTGTTGAAAAACCACTTTTCGCACTTGTGTTAGTGTTGAAAAACCACTTTTCGCACTTGTGTTGGTGCAGGAAACCACTTTTGCACTTGTATTAGTGTGGAAAAACACTTTTTGCACTTGTGATAGTGTTGAAAAACCACTTTTCGCACTTGTGTTAGTGTTGAAAAACCACTTTTCGCACTTGTGTTAGTGTTGAAAAACCACTTTTCGCACTTGTTTTGGTGCAGGAAACCACTTTTGCACTTGTATTAGTGTGGAAAAAACACTTTTTGCACTTGTGATAGTGTTGAAAAACCACTTTTCGCACATGTGTTAGTGTTGAAAAACCACTTTTCGCACTTGTGTTAGTGTTGAAAAACCACTTTTCGCACTTGTGTTGGTGCAGGAAACCACTTTTGCACTTGTATTAGTTTGGAAAAAACACTTTTTGCATTTGTGATAGTGTTGAAAAACCACTTTTCGCACTTGTGTTAGTGTTGAAAAACCACTTTTCGCACTTGTGTTAGTGTTGAAAAACCACTTTTCGCACTTGTGTTGGTGCAGGAAACCACTTTTGCACTTGTATTAGTGTGGAAAAAACACTTTTTGCACTTGTGTTAGTGTTGAAAAACCACTTTTCGCACTTGTGTTGGTGCAGGAAACCACTTTTCGCACTTGTGTTAGTGATGAAAAACCACTTTTCGCACTTGTGTTAGTGATGAAAAACCACTTTTCGCACTTGTATTAGTGTGGAAAAAACACTTTTTGCACTTGTGATAGTGTTGAAAAACCACTTTTCGCACTTGTGTTAGTGTTGAAAAACCACTTTTCGCACTTGTATTAGTGTTGAAAAACCACTTTTCGCACTTGTGTTAGTGTTGAAAAACCACTTTTCGCACTTGTGTTGGTGCAGGAAACCACTTTTGCACTTGTATTAGTGTGGAAAAAACACTTTTTGCACTTGTGATAGTGTTGAAAAACCACTTTTCGCACTTGTGTTGGTGCAGGAAACCACTTTTGCACTTGTATTAGTGTGGAAAAAACACTTTTTGCACTTGTGATAGTGTTGAAAAATCACTTTTCGCACTTGTGTTGGTGCAGGAAACCACTTTTGCACTTGTATTATTGTGGAAAAAACACTTTTTGCACTTGTGATAGTGTTGAAAAACCACTTTTCGCACTTGTGTTAGTGTTGAAAAACCACTTTTCGCACTTGTGTTGGTGCAGGAAACCACTTTTGCACTTGTATTAGTGTGGAAAAAACACTTTTTGCACTTGTGATAGTGTTGAAAAACCACTTTTCGCACTTGTGTTAGTGTTGAAAAACCACTTTTCGCACTTGTTTTAGTGTTGAAAAACCACTTTTCGCACTTGTGTTGGTGCAGGAAACCACTTTTGCACGTGTATTAGTGTGGAAAAAACACTTTTCGCACTTGTGTTTGTGTTGAAAAACCACTTTTCGCACTTGTGTTAGTGTTGAAAAACCACTTTTCGCACTTGTGTTGGTGCAGGAAACCACTTTTGAACTTGTATTAGTGTGGAAAAAACACTTTTTGCACTTGTGATAGTGTTGAAAAACCACTTTTCGCACTTGTGTTAGTGTTGAAAAACAACTTTTCGCACTTGTGTTAGTGTTGAAAAACCACTTTTCGCACTTGTGTTGGTGCAGGAAACCACTTTTGCACTTGTATTAGTGTGGAAAAAACACTTTTTGCACATGTGTTAGTGTTGAAAAACCACTTTTCGCACTTGTGTTGGTGCAGGAAAACACTTTTGCACTTGTATTGGTGTGGAAAAAACACTTTTTGCACTTGTGATTGTGTTGAAAAACCACTTTTCGCACTTGTGTTAGTGTTGAAAAACCACATTACGCACTTGTATGCGCTTGGAGGTATGCGCTCTACCGAGTGCCGCTCTAGTTTTATTTTACCTGGTTTTATGTGTCATTGTGGTGTCTGAAGGAAAGAAAAGATTTGTTGAAATGGAGAATGTGTTCATGTTTTCCGGTTTAGCACAACTGTATTAAGCTGTGGATGAAAGAAAACTGTTCTTTTTCAGGGAATCAAAGATGATTCCATCATCATCAATCAAAGACGTTGATCTGAACTCCTCACCTCCACACGATTCACCAAAGAAGGAGAAAAACACCCCGTAAAAGCGTGTGAAGTAAATAATTTCATTCACCCCCATCTGCACTTTTGAAAACTTGATTTTGGATATATCTACCTCAGGGAATGTACAATAAATTGACTTTTCAATCTTTTTCAACTTAGACACATGTTCGGAAGAGACAACAACAAGGAGCGTTGTGCGGACGTTTCACATTCCATGTGAGTAAGAGAATCACCTTTCAGGACGTCATGACATTCATTGTGCTCACAATAGAAATGGTATTTCTTTGAGGAAACTAATGTGAATCTTGTCGTGTTTCGATCACATTTTGATCCATAATTATTTTCTATATTATCGATTGGAGGTTTCACGGCTGTGGGATTTCTATGACGTGCCTCCATGGAGTTGTTTACCTGGGGTGGGAATCTTGATCCAGATATAAAGGGTCATGCGGGTGTTTTGTATGAAGAGCGAGTTTATCATATGTATAATATATATATACATCAGGAATACATCAGGAAGAAGATAATTGTTCTTTGGTCATTTATTGTTACATATATTTTCTACCTGTCCCAGCTTGTATAATAATCATAAAAGTAGGACCGTGGGTCCTGAAGCTCACCTGGATCACGAGCTACAATCACTCAAACCCCCCACAGACCCTCTTAGACAATGATGTTTTTAATGTCGTGAACAAACCGTGAACAAACCGTGAGCCGGGAAACAATATCTCTCCGTTCTCAGGACCGAACTCTCTTATCTGTCTCCCTCTTCCAAATCCTGGTGGCGTCTGGTCAAATCTGTTTCTGGTGTTTGTTCCCCCTCCATCCCCTCCCTCACCTCAAATGTCCACACGGCTGACTCCGCACGTGAAAAAGCTGAATGCCTCAACTCTGTGTTTGCCTCTAAATCTTGTGTTCCAAACCCCTCCAAACCCCATGTGTTCCAAACCAGTGCAGGAAACTACTTTTGCACTTGTATTAGTGTGGAAAAAACACTTTTTGCACTTGTGATAGTGTTGAAAAACCACTTTTCGCACTTGTGTTAGTGTTGAAATACCACTTTTCGCACTTGTGTTAGTGTTGAAAAACCACTTTTCGCACTTGTGTTGGTGCAGGAAACCACTTTTGCACTTGTATTAATGTGGAAAAAACACTTTTTGCACTTGTGATAGTGTTGAAAAACCACTTTTCGCACTTGTGTTAGTGTTGAAAAACCACTTTTCGCACTTGTGTTAGTGTTGAAAAACCACTTTTCGCACTTGTGTTGGTGCAGGAAACCACTTTTGCACTTGTTTTAGTGTGGAAAAAACACTTTTTGCACTTGTGATAGTGTTGAAAAACCACTATTCGCACTTGTGTTAGTGTTGAAAAACCACTTTTCGCACTTGTGTTGGTGCAGGAAACCACTTTTGCACTTGTATTAGTGTGGAAAAAACACTTTTTGCACTTGTGATATTGTTGAAAAACCACTTTTCGCACTTGTGTTAGTGTTGAAAAACCACTTTTCGCACTTGTGTTAGTGTTGAAAAACCACTTTTCGCACTTGTGTTGGTGCAGGAAACCACTTTTGCACGTGTATTAGTGTGGAAAAAACACTTTTCGCACTTGTGATAGTGTTGAAAAACCACTTTTCGCACTTGTGTTTGTGTTGAAAAACCACTTTTCGCACTTGTGTTAGTGATGAAAAACCACTTTTCGCACTTGTGTTGGTGCAGGAAACCATTTTTGCACTTGTATTAGTGTGGAAAAAACACTTTTTGCACTTGTGATAGTGTTGAAAAACCACTTTTCACACTTGTGTTAGTGTTGAAAAACCACTTTTCGCACTTGTGTTAGTGTTGAAAAACCACTTTTCGCACTTGTGTTGGTGCAGAAAACCACTTTTGCACGTATATTAGTGTGGAAAAAACACTTTTCGCACTTGTGTTTGTGTTGAAAAACCACTTTTCACACTTGTGTTAGTGTTGAAAAACCACTTTTCGCACTTGTGTTGGTGCAGGAAACCACTTTTGCACTTGTATTAGTGTGTTAAAAACACTTTTTGCACTTGTGATAGTGTTGAAAGACCACTTTTCGCACTTGTGTTAGTGTTGAAAAACCACTTTTCGCACTTGTGTTAGTGTTGAAAAACCACTTTTCGCACTTGTGTTGGTGCAGGAATCCACTTTTGCACTTGTATTAGTGTGGAAAAAACACTTTTTGCACTTGTGATAGTGTTGAAAAACCACTTTTCGCACATGTGTTAGTGTTGAAAAACCACTTTTCGCACTTGTGTTAGTGTTGAAAAACCACTTTTCGCACTTGTGTTGGTGCAGGAAACCACTTTTGCACTTGTATTAGTGTGGAAAAAACACTTTTTGCACTTGTGATAGTGTTGAAAAACCACTTTTCGCACTTGTGTTAGTGTTGAAAAACCACTTTACGCACTTGTGTTGGTGCAGGAAACCACTTTTGCACTTGTATTAGTGTGGAAAAAACACTTTTCGCACTTGTGTTTGTGTTGAAAAACCACTTTTCGCACTTGTGTTAGTGTTGAAAAACCACTTTTCGCACTTGTGTTAGTGTTGAAAAACCACTTTTCGCACTTGTGTTGGTGCAGGAAACCACTTTTGCACTTGTACTAGTGTGGAAAAAACACTTTTTGCACTTGTATTAATGTGGAAGAAACACTTTTTGCACTTGTGATAGTGTTGAAAAACCACTTTTCGCACTTGTGTTAGTGTTGAAAAACCACTTTTCGCACTTGTGTTGGTGCAGGAAACCAGTTTTGCACTTGTATTAGTGTGGAAAAAACACTTTTCGCACTTGTGTTAGTGTTGAAAAACCACTTTTCGCACTTGTGTTGGTACAGGAAACCACTTTTGCACTTGTATTAGTGTGGAAAAAACACTTTTTGCACTTGTGATAGTGTTGAAAAACCACTTTTCGCACTTGTGTTAGTGTTGAAAACCACTTTTCGCACTTGTGTTAGTGTTGAAAAACCACTTTTCGCACTTGTGTTGGTGCAGGAAACCACTTTTGCACTTGTATTAGTGTGGAAAAAACACTTTTTGCACTTGTGATAGTGTTGAAAAACCACTTTTCGCACATGTGTTAATGTTGAAAAACCACTTTTCGCACTTGTGTTAGTGTTGAAAAACCACTTTTCGCACTTGTGTTGGTGCAGGAAACCACTTTTGCACTTGTATTAGTGTGGAAAAAACACTTTTTGCACTTGTGATAGTGTTGAAAAACCACTTTTCGCACTTGTGTTAGTGTTGAAAAACCACTTTACGCACTTGTGTTGGTGCAGGAAACCACTTTTGCACTTGTATTAGTGTGGAAAAAATACTTTTCGCACTTGTGTTTGTGTTGAAAAACCACTTTTCGCACTTGTGTTAGTGTTGAAAAACCACTTTTCGCACTTGTGTTGGTGCAGGAAACCACTTTTGCACTTGTATTAGTGTGGAAAAACACTTTTTGCACTTGTGATAGTGTTGAAAAACCACTTTTCGCACTTGTGTTAGTGTTGAAAAACCACTTTTCGCACTTGTGTTAGTGTTGAAAAACCACTTTTCGCACTTGTTTTGGTGCAGGAAACCACTTTTGCACTTGTATTAGTGTGGAAAAAACACTTTTTGCACTTGTGATAGTGTTGAAAAACCACTTTTCGCACATGTGTTAGTGTTGAAAAACCACTTTTCGCACTTGTGTTAGTGTTGAAAAACCACTTTTCGCACTTGTGTTGGTGCAGGAAACCACTTTTGCACTTGTATTAGTTTGGAAAAAACACTTTTTGCATTTGTGATAGTGTTGAAAAACCACTTTTCGCACTTGTGTTAGTGTTGAAAAACCACTTTTCGCACTTGTGTTAGTGTTGAAAAACCACTTTTCGCACTTGTGTTGGTGCAGGAAACCACTTTTGCACTTGTATTAGTGTGGAAAAAACACTTTTTGCACTTGTGTTAGTGTTGAAAAACCACTTTTCGCACTTGTGTTGGTGCAGGAAACCACTTTTCGCACTTGTGTTAGTGATGAAAAACCACTTTTCGCACTTGTGTTAGTGATGAAAAACCACTTTTCACACTTGTATTAGTGTGGAAAAAACACTTTTTGCACTTGTGATAGTGTTGAAAAACCACTTTTCGCACTTGTGTTAGTGTTGAAAAACCACTTTTCGCACTTGTATTGGTGTTGAAAAACCACTTTTCGCACTTGTGTTAGTGTTGAAAAACCACTTTTCGCACTTGTGTTGGTGCAGGAAACCACTTTTGCACTTGTATTAGTGTGGAAAAAACACTTTTTGCACTTGTGATAGTGTTGAAAAACCACTTTTCGCACTTGTGTTGGTGCAGGAAACCACTTTTGCACTTGTATTAGTGTGGAAAAAACACTTTTTGCACTTGTGATAGTGTTGAAAAATCACTTTTCGCACTTGTGTTGGTGCAGGAAACCACTTTTGCACTTGTATTAGTGTGGAAAAAACACTTTTTGCACTTGTGATAGTGTTGAAAAACCACTTTTCGCACTTGTGTTAGTGTTGAAAAACCACTTTTCGCACTTGTGTTGGTGCAGGAAACCACTTTTGCACTTGTATTAGTGTGGAAAAAACACTTTTTGCACTTGTGATAGTGTTGAAAAACCACTTTTCGCACTTGTGTTAGTGTTGAAAAACCACTTTTCGCACTTGTTTTAGTGTTGAAAAACCACTTTTCGCACTTGTGTTGGTGCAGGAAACCACTTTTGCACGTGTATTAGTGTGGAAAAAACACTTTTCGCACTTGTGTTTGTGTTGAAAAACCACTTTTCGCACTTGTGTTAGTGTTGAAAAACCACTTTTCGCACTTGTGTTGGTGCAGGAAACCACTTTTGAACTTGTATTAGTGTGGAAAAAACACTTTTTGCACTTGTGATAGTGTTGAAAAACCACTTTTCGCACTTGTGTTAGTGTTGAAAAACAACTTTTCGCACTTGTGTTAGTGTTGAAAAACCACTTTTCGCACTTGTGTTGGTGCAGGAAACCACTTTTGCACTTGTATTAGTGTGGAAAAAACACTTTTTGCACATGTGTTAGTGTTGAAAAACCACTTTTCGCACTTGTGTTGGTGCAGGAAAACACTTTTGCACTTGTATTGGTGTGGAAAAAACACTTTTTGCACTTGTGATTGTGTTGAAAAACCACTTTTCGCACTTGTGTTAGTGTTGAAAAACCACATTACGCACTTGTATGCGCTTGGAGGTATGCGCTCTACCGAGTGCCGCTCTAGTTTTATTTTACCTGGTTTTATGTGTCATTGTGGTGTCTGAAGGAAAGAAAAGATTTGTTGAAATGGAGAATGTGTTCATGTTTTCCGGTTTAGCACAACTGTATTAAGCTGTGGATGAAAGAAAACTGTTCTTTTTCAGGGAATCAAAGATGATTCCATCATCATCAATCAAAGACGTTGATCTGAACTCCTCACCTCCACACGATTCACCAAAGAAGGAGAAAAACACCCCGTAAAAGCGTGTGAAGTAAATAATTTCATTCACCCCCATCTGCACTTTTGAAAACTTGATTTTGGATATATCTACCTCAGGGAATGTACAATAAATTGACTTTTCAATCTTTTTCAACTTAGACACATGTTCGGAAGAGACAACAACAAGGAGCGTTGTGCGGACGTTTCACATTCCATGTGAGTAAGAGAATCACCTTTCAGGACGTCATGACATTCATTGTGCTCGCAATAGAAATGGTATTTCTTTGAGGAAACTAATGTGAATCTTGTCGTGTTTCGATCACATTTTGATCCATAATTATTTTCTATATTATCGATTGGAGGTTTCACGGCTGTGGGATTTCTATGACGTGCCTCCATGGAGTTGTTTACCTGGGGTGGGAATCTTGATCCAGATATAAAGGGTCATGTGGGTGTTTTGTATGAAGAGCGAGTTTATCATATGTATAATATATATATACATCAGGAATACATCAGGAAGAAGATAATTGTTCTTTGGTCATTTATTGTTACATATCTTTTCTACCTGTCCCAGCTTGTTTAATAATCATAAAAGTAGGACCGTGGGTCCTGAAGCTCACCTGGATCACGAGCTACAATCACTCAAACCCCCCACAGACCCTCTCAGACAATGATGTTTTTAATGTCGTGAACAAACCGTGAACAAACCGTGAGCCGGGAAACAATATCTCTCCGTTCTCAGGACCGAACTCTCTTATCTGTCTCCCTCTTCCAAATCCTGGTGGCGTCTGGTCAAATCTGTTTCTGGTGTTTGTTCCCCCTCCATCCCCTCCCTCACCTCAAATGTCCACACGGCTGACTCCGCACGTGAAAAAGCTGAATGCCTCAACTCTGTGTTTGCCTCTAAATCTTGTGTTCCAAACCCCTCCAAACCCCATGTGTTCCAAACCAGTGCAGGAAACCACTTTTGCACTTGTATTAGTGTGGAAAAAACACTTTTTGCACTTGTGATAGTGTTGAAAAACCACTTTTCGCACTTGTGTTAGTGTTGAAATACCACTTTTCGCACTTGTGTTAGTGTTGAAAAACCACTTTTCGCACTTGTGTTGGTGCAGGAAACCACTTTTGCACGTGTATTAGTGTGGAAAAAACACTTTTCGCACATGTGATAGTGTTGAAAAACCACTTTTCGCACTTGTGTTTGTGTTGAAAAACCACTTTTCGCACTTGTGTTAGTGATGAAAAACCACTTTTCGCACTTGTGTTGGTGCAGGAAACCATTTTTGCACTTGTATTAGTGTGGAAAAAACACTTTTTGCACTTGTGATAGTGTTGAAAAACCACTTTTCACACTTGTGTTAGTGTTGTTGAAAAACCACTTTTCGCACTTGTGTTAGTGTTGAAAAACCACTTTTCGCACTTGTGTTGGTGCAGGAAACCACTTTTGCACGTGTATTAGTGTGGAAAAAACACTTTTCGCACTTGTGTTTGTGTTGAAAAACCACTTTTCACACTTGTGTTAGTGTTGAAAAACCACTTTTCGCACTTGTGTTGGTGCAGGAAACCACTTTTGCACTTGTATTAGTGTGGAAAAAACACTTTTTGCACTTGTGATAGTGTTGAAAAACCACTTTTCGCACTTGTGTTAGTGTTGAAAAACAACTTTTCGCACTTGTGTTAGTGTTGAAAAACCACTTTTCGCACTTGTGTTGGTGCAGGAAACCACTTTTGCACTTGTATTAGTGTGGAAAAAACACTTTTTGCACTTGTGATTGTGTTGAAAAACCACTTTTCGCACTTGTGTTAGTGTTGAAAAACCACATTACGCACTTGTGTTGGTGCAGGAAACCACTTTTTGCACTTGTGTTAGTGTTGAAAAACCACTTTTCGCACTTGTGTTAGTGTTGAAAAACCACTTTTCGCACTTGTGTTGGTGCAGGAAACCACTTTTGCACTTGTATTAGTGTGGAAAAAACACTTTTTGCACTTGTGTTAGTGTTGAAAAACCACTTTTCGCACTTGTGTTAGTGTTGAAAAACCACTTTTCGCACTTGTGTTGGTGCAGGAAACCACTTTTGCACTTGTATTAGTGTGGAAAAAACACTTTTTGCACTTGTGATAGTGTTGAAAAACCACTTTTCGCACTTGTGTTAGTGTTGAAAAACCACTTTTCGCACTTGTGTTGGTGCAGAAAACCACTTTTGCACTTGTATTAGTGTGGAAAAAACACTTTTAGCACGTGTGTTAGTGTTGAAAAACCACTTTTTGCACTTGCGTTAGTGTTGAAAAACCACTTTTCGCACTTGTGTTGGTGCAGGAAACCACTCTTGCACTTGTATTAGTGTGGAAAAAGCACTTTTCGCACTTGTGTTAGTGTTGAAAAACCACTTTTCGCACTTGTGTTAGTGTTGAAAAACTACTTTTCGCACTTGTGTTAGTGTTGAAAAACCAGTTTTCGCACTTGTGTTGGTGCAGGAAACCACTTTTGCACTTGTTTTAGTGTGGGAAAAACACTTTTTGCACTTGTGATAGTGTTGAAAAACCACTATTCGCACTTGTGTTAGTGTTGAAAAACCACTTTTCGCACTTGTGTTGGTGCAGGAAACCACTTTTGCACTTGTATTAGTGTGGAAAAAACACTTTTTGCACTTGTGATATTGTTGAAAAACCACTTTTCGCACTTGTGTTAGTGTTGAAAAACCACTTTTCGCACTTGTGTTAGTGTTGAAAAACCACTTTTCGCACTTGTGTTGGTGCAGGAAACCACTTTTGCACGTGTATTAGTGTGGAAAAAACACTTTTCGCACTTGTGATAGTGTTGAAAAACCACTTTTCGCACTTGTGTTTGTGTTGAAAAACCACTTTTCGCACTTGTGTTAGTGATGAAAAACCACTTTTCGCACTTGTGTTGGTGCAGGAAACCATTTTTGCACTTGTATTAGTGTGGAAAAAACACTTTTTGCACTTGTGATAGTGTTGAAAAACCACTTTTCACACTTGTGTTAGTGTTGAAAAACCACTTTTCGCACTTGTGTTAGTGTTGAAAAACCACTTTTCGCACTTGTGTTGGTGCAGGAAACCACTTTTGCACGTGTATTAGTGTGGAAAAAACACTTTTCGCACTTGTGTTTGTGTTGAAAAACCACTTTTCACACTTGTGTTAGTGTTGAAAAACCACTTTTCGCACTTGTGTTGGTGCAGGAAACCACTTTTGCACTTGTATTAGTGTGGAAAAAACACTTTTTGCACTTGTGATAGTGTTGAAAAACCACTTTTCGCACTTGTGTTAGTGTTGAAAAACAACTTTTCGCACTTGTGTTAGTGTTGAAAAACCACTTTTCGCACTTGTGTTGGTGCAGGAAACCACTTTTGCACTTGTATTAGTGTGGAAAAAACACTTTTTGCACTTGTGATTGTGTTGAAAAACCACTTTTCGCACATGTGTTAGTGTTGAAAAACCACATTACGCACTTTTGTTGGTGCAGGAAACCACTTTTGCACTTGTATTAGTGTGGAAAAAACACTTTTCGCACTTGTGTTGGTGCAGGAAACCACTTTTGCACTTGTATTAGTGTGGAAAAAACACTTTTTGCACTTGTGATTGTGTTGAAAAACCACTTTTCGCACATGTGTTAGTGTTGAAAAACCACATTACGCACTTGTGTTGGTGCAGGAAACCACTTTTGCACTTGTATTAGTGTGGAAAAAACACTTTTCGCACTTGTGTTTGTGTTGAAAAACCACTTTTCGCACTTGTGTTAGTGATGAAAAACCACTTTTCGCACTTGTGTTGGTGCAGGAAACCATTTTTGCACTTGTATTAGTGTGGAAAAAACACTTTTTGCACTTGTGATAGTGTTGAAAAACCACTTTTCGCACTTGTGTTAGTATTGAAAAACCACTTTTCGCACTTGTGTTAGTGTTGAAAAACCACTTTTCGCACTTGTGTTGTTGCAGGAAACCACTTTTGCACTTGTATTAGTGTGGAAAAAACACTTTTTGCACTTGTGATAGTGTTGAAAAACCACTTTTCGCACATGTGTTAGTGTTGAAAAACCACTTTTCGCACTTGTGTTAGTGTTGAAAAACCACTTTTCGCACTTGTGTTGGTGCAGGAAACCACTTTTGCACTTGTATTAGTGTGGAAAAAACACTTTTTGCACTTGTGATAGTGTTGAAAAACCACTTTTCGCACTTGTGTTAGTTTTGAAAAACCACTTTACGCACTTGTGTTGGTGCGGGAAACCACTTTTGCACTTGTATTAGTGTGGAAAAACACTTTTCGCACTTGTGTTTGTGTTGAAAAACCACTTTTCGCACTTGTGTTAGTGTTGAAAAACCACTTTTCGCACTTGTGTTGGTGCAGGAAACCACTTTTGCACTTGTACTAGTGTGGAAAAAACACTTTTTGCACTTGTGATAGTGTTGAAAAACCACTTTTCGCACTTGTGTTAGTGTTGAAAAACCACTTTTCGCACTTGTGTTAGTGTTGAAAAACCACTTTTCGCACTTGTGTTGGTGCAGGAAACCACCTTTGCACTTGTATTAGTGTGGAAAAAACACTTTTTGCACTTGTGATAGTGTTGAAAAACCATTTTTCGCACATGTGTTAGTGTTGAAAAACCACTTTTCGCACTTGTGTTAGTGTTGAAAAACCACTTTTCGCACTTGTGTTGGTGCAGGAAACCACTTTTGCACTTGTATTAGTGTGGAAAAAACACTTTTTGCACATGTGTTAGTGTTGAAAAACCACTTTTCGCACTTGTGTTGGTGCAGGAAACCACTTTTGCACTTGTATTGGTGTGGAAAAAACACTTTTTGCACTTGTGATTGTGTTGAAAAACCACTTTTCGCACTTATGTTAGTGTTGAAAAACCACATTACGCACTTGTATGCGCTTGGAGGTATGCGCTCTACCGAGTGCCGCTCTAGTTTTATTTTACCTGGTTTTATGTGTCATTGTGGTGTCTGAAGGAAAGAAAAGATTTGTTGAAATGGAGAATGTGTTCATGTTTTCCGGTTTAGCACAACTGTATTAAGCTGTGGATGAAAGAAAACTGTTCTTTTTCAGGGAATCAAAGATGATTCCATCATCATCAATCAAAGACGTTGATCTGAACTCCTCACCTCCACACGATTCACCAAAGAAGGAGAAAAACACCCCGTAAAAGCGTGTGAAGTAAATAATTTCATTCACCCCCATCTGCACTTTTGAAAACTTGATTTTGGATATATCTACCTCAGGGAATGTACAATAAATTGACTTTTCAATCTTTTTCAACTTAGACACATGTTCGGAAGAGACAACAACAAGGAGCGTTGTGCGGACGTTTCACATTCCATGTGAGTAAGAGAATCACCTTTCAGGACGTCATGACATTCATTGTGCTCGCAATAGAAATGGTATTTCTTTGAGGAAACTAATGTGAATCTTGTCGTGTTTCGATCACATTTTGATCCATAATTATTTTCTATATTATCGATTGGAGGTTTCACGGCTGTGGGATTTCTATGACGTGCCTCCATGGAGTTGTTTACCTGGGGTGTGAATCTTGATCCAGATATAAAGGGTCATGCGGGTGTTTTGTATGAAGAGCGAGTTTATCATATGTATAATATATATATATACATCAGGAATACATCAGGAAGAAGATAATTGTTCTTTGGTCATTTATTGTTACATATCTTTTCTACCTGTCCCAGCTTGTATAATAATCATAAAAGTAGGACCGTGGGTCCTGAAGCTCACCTGGATCACGAGCTACAATCACTCAAACCCCCCACAGACCCTCTCAGACAATGATGTTTTTAATGTCGTGAACAAACCGTGAACAAACCGTGAGCCGGGAAACAATATCTCTCCGTTCTCAGGACCGAACTCTCTTATCTGTCTCCCTCTTCCAAATCCTGGTGGCGTCTGGTCAAATCTGTTTCTGGTGTTTGTTCCCCCTCCATCCCCTCCCTCACCTCAAATGTCCACACGGCTGACTCCGCACGTGAAAAAGCTGAATGCCTCAACTCTGTGTTTGCCTCTAAATCTTGTGTTCCAAACCCCTCCAAACCCCATGTGTTCCAAACCAGTGCAGGAAACCACTTTTGCACTTGTATTAGTGTGGAAAAAACACTTTTTGCACTTGTGATAGTGTTGAAAAACCACTTTTCGCACTTGTGTTAGTGTTGAAATACCACTTTTCGCACTTGTGTTAGTGTTGAAAAACCACTTTTCGCACTTGTGTTGGTGCAGGAAACCACTTTTGCACGTGTATTAGTGTGGAAAAAACACTTTTCGCACATGTGATAGTGTTGAAAAACCACTTCTCGCACTTGTGTTTGTGTTGAAAAACCACTTTTCGCACTTGTGTTAGTGATGAAAAACCACTTTTCGCACTTGTGTTGGTGCAGGAAACCATTTTTGCACTTGTATTAGTGTGGAAAAAACACTTTTTGCACTTGTGATAGTGTTGAAAAACCACTTTTCACACTTGTGTTAGTGTTGAAAAACCACTTTTCGCACTTGTGTTAGTGTTGAAAAACCACTTTTCGCACTTGTGTTGGTGCAGGAAACCACTTTTGCACGTGTATTAGTGTGGAAAAAACACTTTTCGCACTTGTGTTTGTGTTGAAAAACCACTTTTCACACTTGTGTTAGTGTTGAAAAACCACTTTTCGCACTTGTGTTGGTGCAGGAAACCACTTTTGCACTTGTATTAGTGTGGAAAAAACACTTTTTGCACTTGTGATAGTGTTGAAAAACCACTTTTCGCACTTGTGTTAGTGTTGAAAAACAACTTGTCGCACTTGTGTTAGTGTTGAAAAACCACTTTTCGCACTTGTGTTGGTGCAGGAAACCACTTTTGCACTTGTACTAGTGTGGAAAAAACACTTTTTGCACTTGTGATTGTGTTGAAAAACCACTTTTCGCACTTGTGTTAGTGTTGAAAAACCACATTACGCACTTGTGTTGGTGCAGGAAACCACTTTTTGCACTTGTGTTAGTGTTGAAAAACCACTTTTCGCACTTGTGTTAGTGTTGAAAAACCACTTTTCGCACTTGTGTTGGTGCAGGAAACCACTTTTGCACTTGTATTAGTGTGGAAAAAACACTTTTTGCACTTGTGTTAGTGTTGAAAAACCACTTTTCGCACTTGTGTTAGTGTTGAAAAACCACTTTTCGCACTTGTGTTGGTGCAGGAAACCACTTTTGCACTTGTATTAGTGTGGAAAAAACACTTTTTGCACTTGTGATAGTGTTGAAAAACCACTTTTCGCACTTGTGTTAGTGTTGAAAAACCACTTTTCGCACTTGTGTTGGTGCAGAAAACCACTTTTGCACTTGTATTAGTGTGGAAAAAACACTTTTAGCACTTGTGTTAGTGTTGAAAAACCACTTTTTGCACTTGCGTTAGTGTTGAAAAACCACTTTTCGCACTTGTGTTGGTGCAGGAAACCACTTTTGCACTTGTATTAGTGTGGAAAAAGCACTTTTCGCACTTGTGTTAGTGTTGAAAAACCACTTTTCGCACTTGTGTTAGTGTTGAAAAACCACTTTTCGCACTTGTGTTGGTGCAGGAAATCACTTTTGCACTTGTATTAGTGTGGAAAAAACACTTTTTGCACTTGTGATAGTGTTGAAAAACCATTTTTCGCACATGTGTTAGTGTTGAAAAACCACTTTTCGCACTTGTGTTAGTGTTGAAAAACCACTTTTCGCACTTGTGTTGGTGCAGGAAACCACTTTTGCACTTGTATTAGTGTGGAAAAAACACTTTTTGCACTTGTGATAGTGTTGAAAAACCACTTTTCGCACTTGTGTTAGTGTTGAAAAACCACTTTTCGCACTTGTGTTAGTGTTGAAAAACCACTTTTCGCACTTGTGTTGGTGCAGGAAACCACTTTTGCACTTGTATTAGTGTGGAAAAAACACTTTTTGCACTTGTCTTAGTGTTGAAAAACCACTTTTTGCACTTGTGTTGGTGCAGGAAACCACTTTTGCACTTGTATTAGTGTGGAAAAAACACTTTTCGCACTTGTGTTTTTGTTGAAAAACCACTTTTTGCACTTGTGTTAGTGTTGCAAAACCACTTTTCGCACTTGTGTTGGTGCAGGAAACCATTTTTGCACTTGTACTAGTGTGGAAAAAAACACTTTTTGCACTTATGATAGTGTTGAAAAACCACTTTTCGCACTTGTGTTAGTGTTGAAAAACCACTTTTCGCACTTGTGTTAGTGTTGAAAAACCACTTTTCGCACTTGTGTTGGTGCAGGAAACCACTTTTGCACTTGTATTAGTGTGGAAAAAACACTTTTTGCACTTGTGATAGTGTTGAAAAACCATTTTTCGCACATGTGTTAGTGTTGAAAAACCACTTTTCGCACTTGTGTTAGTGTTGAAAAACCACTTTTCGCACTTGTGTTGGTGCAGGAAACCACTTTTGCACTTGTATTAGTGTGGAAAAAACACTTTTTGCACTTGTGATAGTGTTGAAAAACCACTTTTCGCACTTGTGTTAGTGTTGAAAAACAACTTGTCGCACTTGTGTTAGTGTTGAAAAACCACTTTTCGCACTTGTGTTGGTGCAGGAAACCACTTTTGCACTTGTATTAGTGTGGAAAAAACACTTTTTGCACTTGTGATTGTGTTGAAAAACCACTTTTCGCACTTGTGTTAGTGTTGAAAAACCACATTACGCACTTGTGTTGGTGCAGGAAACCACTTTTTGCACTTGTGTTAGTGTTGAAAAACCACTTTTTGCACTTGTGTTAGTGTTGAAAAACCACTTTTCGCACTTGTGTTGGTGCAGGAAACCACTTTTGCACTTGTATTAGTGTGGAAAAAACACTTTTTGCACTTGTGTTAGTGTTGAAAAACCACTTTTCGCACTTGTGTTAGTGTTGAAAAACCACTTTTCGCAATTGTGTTGGTGCAGGAAACCACTTTTGCACTTGTATTAGTGTGGAAAAAACACTTTTTGCACTTGTGATAGTGTTGAAAAACCACTTTTCGCACTTGTGTTAGTGTTGAAAAACCACTTTTCGCACTTGTGTTGGTGCAGAAAACCACTTTTGCACTTGTATTAGTGTGGAAAAAACACTTTTAGCACTGGTGTTAGTGTTGAAAAACCACTTTTTGCACTTGCGTTAGTGTTGAAAAACCACTTTTCGCACTTGTGTTGGTGCAGGAAACCACTTTTGCACTTGTATTAGTGTGGAAAAAGCACTTTTCGCACTTGTGTTAGTGTTGAAAAACCACTTTTCACACTTGTGTTAGTGTTGAAAAACCACTTTTCGCACTTGTGTTGGTGCAGGAAATCACTTTTGCACTTGTATTAGTGTGGAAAAAACACTTTTTGCACTTGTGATAGTGTTGAAAAACCATTTTTCGCACATGTGTTAGTGTTGAAAAACCACTTTTCGCACTTGTGTTAGTGTTGAAAAACCACTTTTCGCACTTGTGTTGGTGCAGGAAACCACTTTTGCACTTGTATTAGTGTGGAAAAAACACTTTTTGCACTTGTGATAGTGTTGAAAAACCACTTTTCGCACTTGTGTTAGTGTTGAAAAACCACTTTTCGCACTTGTGTTAGTGTTGAAAAACCACTTTTCGCACTTGTGTTGGTGCAGGAAACCACTTTTGCACTTGTATTAGTGTGGAAAAAACACTTTTTGCACTTGTCTTAGTGTTGAAAAACCACTTTTTGCACTTGTGTTGGTGCAGGAAACCACTTTTGCACTTGTATTAGTGTGGAAAAAACACTTTTCGCACTTGTGTTTGTGTTGAAAAACAACTTTTTGCACTTGTGTTAGTGTTGAAAAACCACTTTTCGCACTTGTGTTGGTGCAGGAAACCATTTTTGCACTTGTACTAGTGTGGAAAAAAACACTTTTTGCACTTATGATAGTGTTGAAAAACCACTTTTCGCACTTGTGTTAGTGTTGAAAAACCACTTTTCGCACTTGTGTTAGTGTTGAAAAACCACTTTTCGCACTTGTGTTGGTGCAGGAAACCACTTTTGCACTTGTATTAGTGTGGAAAAAACACTTTTTGCACTTGTGATAGTGTTGAAAAACCATTTTTCGCACATGTGTTAGTGTTGAAAAACCACTTTTCGCACTTGTGTTAGTGTTGAAAAACCACTTTTCGCACTTGTGTTGGTGCAGGAAACCACTTTTGCACTTGTATTAGTGTGGAAAAAACACTTTTTGCACTTGTGATAGTGTTGAAAAACCACTTTTCGCACTTGTGTTAGTGTTGAAAAACAACTTGTCGCACTTGTGTTAGTGTTGAAAAACCACTTTTCGCACTTGTGTTGGTGCAGGAAACCACTTTTGCACTTGTATTAGTGTGGAAAAAACACTTTTTGCACTTGTGATTGTGTTGAAAAACCACTTTTCGCACTTGTGTTAGTGTTGAAAAACCACTTTTCGCACTTGTGTTAGTGTTGAAAAACCACTTTTCGCACTTGTGTTGGTGCAGGAAACCACTTTTGCACTTGTATTAGTGTGGAAAAAACACTTTTCGCACTTGTGTTTGTGTTGAAAAACCACTTTTTGCACTTGTGTTAGTGTTGAAAAACCAATTTTCGCACTTGTGTTGGTGCAGGAAACCATTTTTGCACTTGTATTAGTGTGGAAAAAACACTTTTCGCACTTGTGTTTGTGTTGAAAAACCACTTTTTGCACTTGTGTTAGTGTTGAAAAACCACTTTTCGCACTTGTGTTGGTGCAGGAAACCATTTTTGCACTTGTACTAGTGTGGAAAAAAACACTTTTTGCACTTGTGATAGTGTTGAAAAACCACTTTTCGCACTTGTGTTAGTGTTGAAAAACCACTTTTCGCACTTGTGTTAGTGTTGAAAAACCACTTTTCGCACTTGTGTTGGTGCAGGAAACCACTTTTGCACTTGTATTAGTGTGGAAAAAACACTTTTTGCACTTGTGATAGTGTTGAAAAACCACTTTTCGCACTTGTGTTAGTGTTGAAAAACAACTTGTCGCACTTATGTTAGTGTTGAAAAACCACTTTTCGCACTTGTGTTGGTGCAGGAAACCACTTTTGCACTTGTATTAGTGTGGAAAAAACACTTTTTGCACTTGTGATAGTGTTGAAAAACCACTTTTCGCACTTGTGTTAGTGTTGAAAAACCACTTTACGCACTTGTGTTGGTGCAGGAAACCACTTTTGCACTTGTATTAGTGTGGAAAAAACACTTTTCGCACTTGTGTTAGTGTTGAAAAACCACTTTTCGCACTTGTGTTGGTGCAGGAAACCACTTTTGCACTTGTATTAGTGTGGAAAAAACACTTTTTGCACTTGTGATAGTGTTGAAAAACCACTTTTCGCACTTGTGTTAGTGTTGAAAAACCACTTTACGCACTTGTGTTGGTGCAGGAAACCACTTTTGCACTTGTATTAGTGTGGAAAAAACACTTTTCGCACTTGTGTTTGTGTTGAAAAACCACTTTTTGCACTTGTGTTAGTGTTGAAAAACCACTTTTCGCACTTGTGTTGGTGCAGGAAACCATTTTTGCACTTGGACTAGTGTGGAAAAAAACACTTTTTGCACTTGTGATAGTGTTGAAAAACCACTTTTCGCACTTGTGTTAGTGTTGAAAAACCACTTTTCGCACTTGTGTTAGTGTTGAAAAACCACTTTTCGCACTTGTGTTGGTGCAGGAAACCACTTTTGCACTTGTATTAGTGTGGAAAAAACACTTTTTGCACTTGTGATAGTGTTGAAAAACCATTTTTCGCACATGTGTTAGTGTTGAAAAACCACTTTTCGCACTTGTGTTAGTGTTGAAAAACCACTTTTCGCACTTGTGTTGGTGCAGGAAACCACTTTTGCACTTGTATTAGTGTGGAAAAAACACTTTTTGCACTTGTGATAGTGTTGAAAAACCACTTTTCGCACTTGTGTTAGTGTTGAAAAACAACTTGTCGCACTTGTGTTAGTGTTGAAAAACCACTTTTCGCACTTGTGTTGGTGCAGGAAACCACTTTTGCACTTGTATTAGTGTGGAAAAAACACTTTTTGCACTTGTGATTGTGTTGAAAAACCACTTTTCGCACTTGTGTTAGTGTTGAAAAACCACATTACGCACTTGTGTTGGTGCAGGAAACCACTTTTTGCACTTGTGTTAGTGTTGAAAAACCACTTTTCGCACTTGTGTTAGTGTTGAAAAACCACTTTTCGCACTTGTGTTGGTGCAGGAAACCACTTTTGCACTTGTATTAGTGTGGAAAAAACACTTTTTGCACTTGCGTTAGTGTTGAAAAACCACTTTTCGCACTTGTGTTAGTGTTGAAAAACCACTTTTCGCACTTGTGTTGGTGCAGGAAACCACTTTTGCACTTGTATTAGTGTGGAAAAAACACTTTTTGCACTTGTGATAGTGTTGAAAAACCACTTTTCACACTTGTGTTAGTGTTGAAAAACCACTTTTCGCACTTGTGTTGGTGCAGAAAACCACTTTTGCACTTGTATTAGTGTGGAAAAAACACTTTTAGCACTTGTGTTAGTGTTGAAAAACCACTTTTTGCACTTGCGTTAGTGTTGAAAAACCACTTTTCGCACTTGTGTTGGTGCAGGAAACCACTTTTGCACTTGTATTAGTGTGGAAAAAGCACTTTTCGCACTTGTGTTAGTGTTGAAAAACCACTTTTCGCACTTGTGTTAGTGTTGAAAAACCACTTTTCGCACTTGTGTTAGTGTTGAAAAACCACTTTTCGCACTTGTGTTGGTGCAGGAAACCACTTTTGCACTTGTTTTAGTGTGGAAAAAACACTTTTTGCACTTGTGATAGTGTTGAAAAACCACTATTCGCACTTGTGTTAGTGTTGAAAAACCACTTTTCGCACTTGTGTTGGTGCAGGAAACCACTTTTGCACTTGTATTAGTGTGGAAAAAACACTTTTTGCACTTGTGATATTGTTGAAAAACCACTTTTCGCACTTGTGTTAGTGTTGAAAAACCACTTTTCGCACTTGTGTTAGTGTTGAAAAACCACTTTTCGCACTTGTGTTGGTGCAGGAAACCACTTTTGCACGTGTATTAGTGTGGAAAAAACACTTTTCGCACTTGTGATAGTGTTGAAAAACCACTTTTCGCACTTGTGTTTGTGTTGAAAAACCACTTTTCGCACTTGTGTTAGTGATGAAAAACCACTTTTCGCACTTGTGTTGGTGCAGGAAACCATTTTTGCACTTGTATTAGTGTGGAAAAAACACTTTTTGCACTTGTGATAGTGTTGAAAAACCACTTTTCACACTTGTGTTAGTGTTGAAAAACCACTTTTCGCACTTGTGTTAGTGTTGAAAAACCACTTTTCGCACTTGTGTTGGTGCAGGAAACCACTTTTGCACGTGTATTAGTGTGGAAAAAACACTTTTCGCACTTGTGTTTGTGTTGAAAAACCACTTTTCACACTTGTGTTAGTGTTGAAAAACCACTTTTCGCACTTGTGTTGGTGCAGGAAACCACTTTTGCACTTGTATTAGTGTGGAAAAAACACTTTTTGCACTTGTGATAGTGTTGAAAAACCACTTTTCGCACTTGTGTTAGTGTTGAAAAACAACTTTTCGCACTTGTGTTAGTGTTGAAAAACCACTTTTCGCACTTGTGTTGGTGCAGGAAACCACTTTTGCACTTGTATTAGTGTGGAAAAAACAATTTTTGCACTTGTGATTGTGTTGAAAAACCACTTTTCGCACATGTGTTAGTGTTGAAAAACCACATTACGCACTTGTGTTGGTGCAGGAAACCACTTTTGCACTTGTATTAGTGTTGAAAAACCACTTTTCGCACTTGTGTTAGTGTTGAAAAACCACTTTTCGCACTTGTGTTGGTGCAGGAAACCACTTTTGCACGTGTATTAGTGTGGAAAAAACACTTTTTGCATTTGTGATAGTGTTGAAAAACCACTTTTCACACTTGTGTTAGTGTTGAAAAACCACTTTTCGCACTTGTGTTAGTGTTGAAAAACCACTTTTCGCACTTGTGTTGGTGCAGGAAACCACTTTTGCACTTGTATTAGTGTGGAAAAAACACTTTTTGCACTTGTGTTAGTGTTGAAAAACCACTTTTCGCACTTGTGTTGGTGCAGGAAACCACTTTTCGCACTTGTGTTAGTGATGAAAAACCACTTTTCGCACTTGTGTTAGTGATGAAAAACCACTTTTCGCACTTGTATTAGTGTGGAAAAAACACTTTTTGCACTTGTGATAGTGTTGAAAAACCACTTTTCGCACTTGTGTTAGTGTTGAAAAACCACTTTTCGCACTTGTGTTAGTGTTGAAAAACCACTTTTCGCACTTGTGTTAGTGTTGAAAAACCACTTTTCGCACTTGTGTTGGTGCAGGAAACCACTTTTGCACTTGTATTAGTGTGGAAAAAACACTTTTTGCACTTGTGATAGTGTTGAAAAACCACTTTTCGCACTTGTGTTGGTGCAGGAAACCACTTTTGCACTTGTATTAGTGTGGAAAAAACACTTTTTGCACTTGTGATAGTGTTGAAAAACCACTTTTCGCACTTGTGTTGGTGCAGGAAACCACTTTTGCACTTGTATTAGTGTGGAAAAAACACTTTTTGCACTTGTGATAGTGTTGAAAAACCACTTTTCGCACTTGTGTTAGTGTTGAAAAACCACTTTTCGCACTTGTGTTGGTGCAGGAAACCACTTTTGCACTTGTATTAGTGTGGAAAAAACACTTTTTGCACTTGTGATAGTGTTGAAAAACCACTTTTCGCACTTGTGTTAGTGTTGAAAAACCACTTTTCGCACTTGTTTTAGTGTTGAAAAACCACTTTTCGCACTTGTGTTGGTGCAGGAAACCACTTTTGCACGTGTATTAGTGTGGAAAAAACACTTTTCGCACTTGTGTTTGTGTTGAAAAACCACTTTTCGCACTTGTGTTAGTGTTGAAAAACCACTTTTCGCACTTGTGTTGGTGCAGGAAACCACTTTTGAACTTGTATTAGTGTGGAAAAAACACTTTTTGCACTTGTGATAGTGTTGAAAAACCACTTTTCGCACTTGTGTTAGTGTTGAAAAACAACTTTTCGCACTTGTGTTAGTGTTGAAAAACCACTTTTCGCACTTGTGTTGGTGCAGGAAACCACTTTTGCACTTGTATTAGTGTGGAAAAACACTTTTTGCACATGTGTTAGTGTTGAAAAACCACTTTTCGCACTTGTGTTGGTGCAGGAAAACACTTTTGCACTTGTATTGGTGTGGAAAAAACACTTTTTGCACTTGTGATTGTGTTGAAAAACCACTTTTCGCACTTGTGTTAGTGTTGAAAAACCACATTACGCACTTGTATGCGCTTGGAGGTATGCGCTCTACCGAGTGCCGCTCTAGTTTTATTTTACCTGGTTTTATGTGTCATTGTGGTGTCTGAAGGAAAGAAAAGATTTGTTGAAATGGAGAATGTGTTCATGTTTTCCGGTTTAGCACAACTGTATTAAGCTGTGGATGAAAGAAAACTGTTCTTTTTCAGGGAATCAAAGATGATTCCATCATCATCAATCAAAGACGTTGATCTGAACTCCTCACCTCCACACGATTCACCAAAGAAGGAGAAAAACACCCCGTAAAAGCGTGTGAAGTAAATAATTTCATTCACCCCCATCTGCACTTTTGAAAACTTGATTTTGGATATATCTACCTCAGGGAATGTACAATAAATTGACTTTTCAATCTTTTTCAACTTAGACACATGTTCGGAAGAGACAACAACAAGGAGCGTTGTGCGGACGTTTCACATTCCATGTGAGTAAGAGAATCACCTTTCAGGACGTCATGACATTCATTGTGCTCACAATAGAAATGGTATTTCTTTGAGGAAACTAATGTGAATCTTGTCGTGTTTCGATCAAATTTTGATCCATAATTATTTTCTATATTATCGATTGGAGGTTTCACGGCTGTGGGATTTCTATGACGTGCCTCCATGGAGTTGTTTACCTGGGGTGGGAATCTTGATCCAGATATAAAGGGTCATGTGGGTGTTTTGTATGAAGAGCGAGTTTATCATATGTATAATATATATATACATCAGGAATACATCAGGAAGAAGATAATTGTTCTTTGGTCATTTATTGTTACATATCTTTTCTACCTGTCCCAGCTTGTTTAATAATCATAAAAGTAGGACCGTGGGTCCTGAAGCTCACCTGGATCACGAGCTACAATCACTCAAACCCCCCACAGACCCTCTCAGACAATGATGTTTTTAATGTCGTGAACAAACCGTGAACAAACCGTGAGCCGGGAAACAATATCTCTCCGTTCTCAGGACCGAACTCTCTTATCTGTCTCCCTCTTCCAAATCCTGGTGGCGTCTGGTCAAATCTGTTTCTGGTGTTTGTTCCCCCTCCATCCCCTCCCTCACCTCAAATGTCCACACGGCTGACTCCGCACGTGAAAAAGCTGAATGCCTCAACTCTGTGTTTGCCTCTAAATCTTGTGTTCCAAACCCCTCCAAACCCCATGTGTTCCAAACCAGTGCAGGAAACCACTTTTGCACTTGTATTAGTGTGGAAAAAACACTTTTTGCACTTGTGATAGTGTTGAAAAACCACTTTTCGCACTTGTGTTAGTGTTGAAATACCACTTCTCGCACTTGTGTTAGTGTTGAAAAACCACTTTTCGCACTTGTGTTGGTGCAGGAAACCACTTTTGCACGTGTATTAGTGTGGAAAAAACACTTTTCGCACATGTGATAGTGTTGAAAAACCACTTTTCGCACTTGTGTTTGTGTTGAAAAACCACTTTTCGCACTTGTGTTAGTGATGAAAAACCACTTTTCGCACTTGTGTTGGTGCAGGAAACCATTTTTGCACTTGTATTAGTGTGGAAAAAACACTTTTTGCACTTGTGATAGTGTTGAAAAACCACTTTTCACACTTGTGTTAGTGTTGAAAAACCACTTTTCGCACTTGTGTTAGTGTTGAAAAACCACTTTTCGCACTTGTGTTGGTGCAGGAAACCACTTTTGCACGTGTATTAGTGTGGAAAAAACACTTCTCGCACTTGTGTTTGTGTTGAAAAACCACTTTTCACACTTGTGTTAGTGTTGAAAAACCACTTTTCGCACTTGTGTTGGTGCAGGAAACCACTTTTGCACTTGTATTAGTGTGGAAAAAACACTTTTTGCACTTGTGATTGTGTTGAAAAACCACTTTTCGCACTTGTGTTAGTGTTGAAAAACCACATTACGCACTTGTGTTGGTGCAGGAAACCACTTTTTGCACTTGTGTTAGTGTTGAAAAACCACTTTTCGCACTTGTGTTAGTGTTGAAAAACCACTTTTCGCACTTGTGTTGGTGCAGGAAACCACTTTTGCACTTGTATTAGTGTGGAAAAAACACTTTTTGCACTTGTGTTAGTGTTGAAAAACCACTTTTCGCACTTGTGTTAGTGTTGAAAAACCACTTTTCGCACTTGTGTTGGTGCAGGAAACCACTTTTACACTTGTATTAGTGTGGAAAAAACACTTTTTGCACTTGTGATAGTGTTGAAAAACCACTTTTCGCACTTGTGTTAGTGTTGAAAAACCACTTTTCGCACTTGTGTTGGTGCAGAAAACCACTTTTGCACTTGTATTAGTGTGGAAAAAACACTTTTAGCACGTGTGTTAGTGTTGAAAAACCACTTTTTGCACTTGCGTTAGTGTTGAAAAACCACTTTTCGCACTTGTGTTGGTGCAGGAAACCACTCTTGCACTTGTATTAGTGTGGAAAAAGCACTTTTCGCACTTGTGTTAGTGTTGAAAAACCACTTTTCGCACTTGTGTTAGTGTTGAAAAACTACTTTTCGCACTTGTGTTAGTGTTGAAAAACCAGTTTTCGCACTTGTGTTGGTGCAGGAAACCACGTTTGCACTTGTATTAGTGTGGAAAAAACACTTTTTGCACTTGTGATATTGTTGAAAAACCACTTTTCGCACTTGTGTTAGTGTTGAAAAACCACTTTTCGCACTTGTGTTAGTGTTGAAAAACCACTTTTCGCACTTGTGTTGGTGCAGGAAACCACTTTTGCACGTGTATTAGTGTGGAAAAAACACTTTTCGCACTTGTGTTGGTGCAGGAAACCACTTTTGCACTTGTGATTGTGTTGAAAAACCACTTTTCGCACTTGTGTTAGTGTTGAAAAACCACATTACGCACTTGTGTTGGTGCAGGAAACCACTTTTGCACTTGTATTAGTGTTGAAAAACCACTTTTCGCACTTGTGTTAGTGTTGAAAAACCACTTTTCGCACTTGTGTTGGTGCAGGAAACCACTTTTGCACGTGTATTAGTGTGGAAAAAACACTTTTTGCATTTGTGATAGTGTTGAAAAACCACTTTTCACACTTGTGTTAGTGTTGAAAAACCACTTTTCGCACTTGTGTTAGTGTTGAAAAACCACTTTTCGCACTTGTGTTGGTGCAGGAAACCACTTTTGCACTTGTATTAGTGTGGAAAAAACACTTTTTGCACTTGTGTTAGTGTTGAAAAACCACTTTTCGCACTTGTGTTGGTGCAGGAAACCACTTTTCGCACTTGTGTTAGTGATGAAAAACCACTTTTCGCACTTGTGTTAGTGATGAAAAACCACTTTTCGCACTTGTATTAGTGTGGAAAAAACACTTTTTGCACTTGTGATAGTGTTGAAAAACCACTTTTCGCACTTGTGTTAGTGTTGAAAAACCACTTTTCGCACTTGTGTTAGTGTTGAAAAACCACTTTTCGCACTTGTGTTAGTGTTGAAAAACCACTTTTCGCACTTGTGTTGGTGCAGGAAACCACTTTTGCACTTGTATTAGTGTGGAAAAAACACTTTTTGCACTTGTGATAGTGTTGAAAAACCACTTTTCGCACTTGTGTTGGTGCAGGAAACCACTTTTGCACTTGTATTAGTGTGGAAAAAACACTTTTTGCACTTGTGATAGTGTTGAAAAACCACTTTTCGCACTTGTGTTGGTGCAGGAAACCACTTTTGCACTTGTATTAGTGTGGAAAAAACACTTTTTGCACTTGTGATAGTGTTGAAAAACCACTTTTCGCACTTGTGTTAGTGTTGAAAAACCACTTTTCGCACTTGTGTTGGTGCAGGAAACCACTTTTGCACTTGTATTAGTGTGGAAAAAACACTTTTTGCACTTGTGATAGTGTTGAAAAACCACTTTTCGCACTTGTGTTAGTGTTGAAAAACCACTTTTCGCACTTGTTTTAGTGTTGAAAAACCACTTTTCGCACTTGTGTTGGTGCAGGAAACCACTTTTGCACGTGTATTAGTGTGGAAAAAACACTTTTCGCACTTGTGTTTGTGTTGAAAAACCACTTTTCGCACTTGTGTTAGTGTTGAAAAACCACTTTTCGCACTTGTGTTGGTGCAGGAAACCACTTTTGAACTTGTATTAGTGTGGAAAAAACACTTTTTGCACTTGTGATAGTGTTGAAAAACCACTTTTCGCACTTGTGTTAGTGTTGAAAAACAACTTTTCGCACTTGTGTTAGTGTTGAAAAACCACTTTTCGCACTTGTGTTGGTGCAGGAAACCACTTTTGCACTTGTATTAGTGTGGAAAAACACTTTTTGCACATGTGTTAGTGTTGAAAAACCACTTTTCGCACTTGTGTTGGTGCAGGAAAACACTTTTGCACTTGTATTGGTGTGGAAAAAACACTTTTTGCACTTGTGATTGTGTTGAAAAACCACTTTTCGCACTTGTGTTAGTGTTGAAAAACCACATTACGCACTTGTATGCGCTTGGAGGTATGCGCTCTACCGAGTGCCGCTCTAGTTTTATTTTACCTGGTTTTATGTGTCATTGTGGTGTCTGAAGGAAAGAAAAGATTTGTTGAAATGGAGAATGTGTTCATGTTTTCCGGTTTAGCACAACTGTATTAAGCTGTGGATGAAAGAAAACTGTTCTTTTTCAGGGAATCAAAGATGATTCCATCATCATCAATCAAAGACGTTGATCTGAACTCCTCACCTCCACACGATTCACCAAAGAAGGAGAAAAACACCCCGTAAAAGCGTGTGAAGTAAATAATTTCATTCACCCCCATCTGCACTTTTGAAAACTTGATTTTGGGTATATCTACCTCAGGGAATGTACAATAAATTGACTTTTCAATCTTTTTCAACTTAGACACATGTTCGGAAGAGACAACAACAAGGAGCGTTGTGCGGACGTTTCACATTCCATGTGAGTAAGAGAATCACCTTTCAGGACGTCATGACATTCATTGTGCTCACAATAGAAATGGTATTTCTTTGAGGAAACTAATGTGAATCTTGTCGTGTTTCGATCACATTTTGATCCATAATTATTTTCTATATTATCGATTGGAGGTTTCACGGCTGTGGGATTTCTATGACGTGCCTCCATGGAGTTGTTTACCTGGGGTGGGAATCTTGATCCAGATATAAAGGGTCATGTGGGTGTTTTGTATGAAGAGCGAGTTTATCATATGTATAATATATATATACATCAGGAATACATCAGGAAGAAGATAATTGTTCTTTGGTCATTTATTGTTACATATCTTTTCTACCTGTCCCAGCTTGTTTAATAATCATAAAAGTAGGACCGTGGGTCCTGAAGCTCACCTGGATCACGAGCTACAATCACTCAAACCCCCCACAGACCCTCTCAGACAATGATGTTTTTAATGTCGTGAACAAACCGTGAACAAACCGTGAGCCGGGAAACAATATCTCTCCGTTCTCAGGACCGAACTCTCTTATCTGTCTCCCTCTTCCAAATCCTGGTGGCGTCTGGTCAAATCTGTTTCTGGTGTTTGTTCCCCCTCCATCCCCTCCCTCACCTCAAATGTCCACACGGCTGACTCCGCACGTGAAAAAGCTGAATGCCTCAACTCTGTGTTTGCCTCTAAATCTTGTGTTCCAAACCCCTCCAAACCCCATGTGTTCCAAACCAGTGCAGGAAACCACTTTTGCACTTGTATTAGTGTGGAAAAAACACTTTTTGCACTTGTGATAGTGTTGAAAAACCACTTTTCGCACTTGTGTTAGTGTTGAAATACCACTTCTCGCACTTGTGTTAGTGTTGAAAAACCACTTTTCGCACTTGTGTTGGTGCAGGAAACCACTTTTGCACGTGTATTAGTGTGGAAAAAACACTTTTCGCACATGTGATAGTGTTGAAAAACCACTTTTCGCACTTGTGTTTGTGTTGAAAAACCACTTTTCGCACTTGTGTTAGTGATGAAAAACCACTTTTCGCACTTGTGTTGGTGCAGGAAACCATTTTTGCACTTGTATTAGTGTGGAAAAAACACTTTTTGCACTTGTGATAGTGTTGAAAAACCACTTTTCACACTTGTGTTAGTGTTGAAAAACCACTTTTCGCACTTGTGTTAGTGTTGAAAAACCACTTTTCGCACTTGTGTTGGTGCAGGAAACCACTTTTGCACGTGTATTAGTGTGGAAAAAACACTTCTCGCACTTGTGTTTGTGTTGAAAAACCACTTTTCACACTTGTGTTAGTGTTGAAAAACCACTTTTCGCACTTGTGTTGGTGCAGGAAACCACTTTTGCACTTGTATTAGTGTGGAAAAAACACTTTTTGCACTTGTGATTGTGTTGAAAAACCACTTTTCGCACTTGTGTTAGTGTTGAAAAACCACATTACGCACTTGTGTTGGTGCAGGAAACCACTTTTTGCACTTGTGTTAGTGTTGAAAAACCACTTTTCGCACTTGTGTTAGTGTTGAAAAACCACTTTTCGCACTTGTGTTGGTGCAGGAAACCACTTTTGCACTTGTATTAGTGTGGAAAAAACACTTTTTGCACTTGTGTTAGTGTTGAAAAACCACTTTTCGCACTTGTGTTAGTGTTGAAAAACCACTTTTCGCACTTGTGTTGGTGCAGGAAACCACTTTTACACTTGTATTAGTGTGGAAAAAACACTTTTTGCACTTGTGATAGTGTTGAAAAACCACTTTTCGCACTTGTGTTAGTGTTGAAAAACCACTTTTCGCACTTGTGTTGGTGCAGAAAACCACTTTTGCACTTGTATTAGTGTGGAAAAAACACTTTTAGCACGTGTGTTAGTGTTGAAAAACCACTTTTTGCACTTGCGTTAGTGTTGAAAAACCACTTTTCGCACTTGTGTTGGTGCAGGAAACCACTCTTGCACTTGTATTAGTGTGGAAAAAGCACTTTTCGCACTTGTGTTAGTGTTGAAAAACCACTTTTCGCACTTGTGTTAGTGTTGAAAAACTACTTTTCGCACTTGTGTTAGTGTTGAAAAACCAGTTTTCGCACTTGTGTTGGTGCAGGAAACCACTTTTGCACTTGTATTAGTGTGGAAAAAACACTTTTTGCACTTGTGATATTGTTGAAAAACCACTTTTCGCACTTGTGTTAGTGTTGAAAAACCACTTTTCGCACTTGTGTTAGTGTTGAAAAACCACTTTTCGCACTTGTGTTGGTGCAGGAAACCACTTTTGCACGTGTATTAGTGTGGAAAAAACACTTTTCGCACTTGTGATAGTGTTGAAAAACCACTTTTCGCACTTGTGTTTGTGTTGAAAAACCACTTTTCGCACTTGTGTTAGTGATGAAAAACCACTTTTCGCACTTGTGTTGGTGCAGGAAACCATTTTTGCACTTGTATTAGTGTGGAAAAAACACTTTTTGCACTTGTGATAGTGTTGAAAAACCACTTTTCACACTTGTGTTAGTGTTGAAAAACCACTTTTCGCACTTGTGTTAGTGTTGAAAAACCACTTTTCGCACTTGTGTTGGTGCAGGAAACCACTTTTGCACGTGTATTAGTGTGGAAAAAACACTTTTCGCACTTGTGTTTGTGTTGAAAAACCACTTTTCACACTTGTGTTAGTGTTGAAAAACCACTTTTCGCACTTGTGTTGGTGCAGGAAACCACTTTTGCACTTGTATTAGTGTGGAAAAAACACTTTTTGCACTTGTGATAGTGTTGAAAAACCACTTTTCGCACTTGTGTTAGTGTTGAAAAACAACTTTTCGCACTTGTGTTAGTGTTGAAAAACCACTTTTCGCACTTGTGTTGGTGCAGGAAACCACTTTTGCACTTGTATTAGTGTGGAAAAAACACTTTTTGCACTTGTGATTGTGTTGAAAAACCACTTTTCGCACATGTGTTAGTGTTGAAAAACCACATTACGCACTTGTGTTGGTGCAGGAAACCACTTTTGCACTTGTATTAGTGTGGAAAAAACACTTTTCGCACTTGTGTTTGTGTTGAAAAACCACTTTTCGCACTTGTGTTAGTGATGAAAAACCACTTTTCGCACTTGTGTTGGTGCAGGAAACCATTTTTGCACTTGTATTAGTGTGGAAAAAACACTTTTTGCACTTGTGATAGTGTTTAAAAACCACTTTTCGCACTTGTGTTAGTGTTGAAAAACCACTTTTCGCACTTGTGTTAGTGTTGAAAAACCACTTTTCGCACTTGTATTGGTGCAGGAAACCACTTTTGCACTTGTATTAGTGTGGAAAAAACACTTTTTGCACTTGTGATAGTGTTGAAAAACCACTTTTCGCACATGTGTTAGTGTTGAAAAACCACTTTTCGCACTTGTGTTAGTGTTGAAAAACCACTTTTCGCACTTGTGTTTGTGTTGAAAAACCACTTTTCGCACTTGTGTTAGTGTTGAAAAACCACTTTTCGCACTTGTGTTGGTGCAGGAAACCACTTTTGCACTTGTACTTGTGTGGAAAAAACACTTTTTGCACTTGTGGTAGTGTTGAAAAACCACTTTTCGCACTTGTGTTAGTGTTGAAAAACCACTTTTCGCACTTGTGTTAGTGTTGAAAAACCACTTTTCGCACTTGTGTTAGTGTTGAAAAACCACTTTTCGCACTTGTGTTTGTGTTGAAAAACCACTTTTCGCACATGTGTTAGTGTTGAAAAACCACTTTTCGCACTTGTATTAGTGTGGAAAAAACACTTTTTGCACTTGTGATAGTGTTGAAAAACCACTTTTCGCACATGTGTTAGTGTTGAAAAACCACTTTTCGCACTTGTGTTAGTGTTGAAAAACCACTTTTCGCACTTGTGTTTGTGTTGAAAAACCACTTTTCGCACTTGTGTTAGTGTTGAAAAACCACTTTTCGCACTTGTGTTGGTGCAGGAAAACACTTTTGCACTTGTATTGGTGTGGAAAAAACACTTTTTGCACTTGTGATTGTGTTGAAAAACCACTTTTCGCACTTGTGTTAGTGTTGAAAAACCACATTACGCACTTGTATGCGCTTGGAGGTATGCGCTCTACCGAGTGCCGCTCTAGTTTTATTTTACCTGGTTTTATGTGTCATTGTGGTGTCTGAAGGAAAGAAAAGATTTGTTGAAATGGAGAATGTGTTCATGTTTTCCGGTTTAGCACAACTGTATTAAGCTGTGGATGAAAGAAAACTGTTCTTTTTCAGGGAATCAAAGATGATTCCATCATCATCAATCAAAGACGTTGATCTGAACTCCTCACCTCCACACGATTCACCAAAGAAGGAGAAAAACACCCCGTAAAAGCGTGTGAAGTAAATAATTTCATTCACCCCCATCTGCACTTTTGAAAACTTGATTTTGGGTATATCTACCTCAGGGAATGTACAATAAATTGACTTTTCAATCTTTTTCAACTTAGACACATGTTCGGAAGAGACAACAACAAGGAGCGTTGTGCGGACGTTTCACATTCCATGTGAGTAAGAGAATCACCTTTCAGGACGTCATGACATTCATTGTGCTCACAATAGAAATGGTATTTCTTTGAGGAAACTAATGTGAATCTTGTCGTGTTTCGATCACATTTTGATCCATAATTATTTTCTATATTATCGATTGGAGGTTTCACGGCTGTGGGATTTCTATGACGTGCCTCCATGGAGTTGTTTACCTGGGGTGGGAATCTTGATCCAGATATAAAGGGTCATGTGGGTGTTTTGTATGAAGAGCGAGTTTATCATATGTATAATATATATATACATCAGGAATACATCAGGAAGAAGATAATTGTTCTTTGGTCATTTATTGTTACATATCTTTTCTACCTGTCCCAGCTTGTTTAATAATCATAAAAGTAGGACCGTGGGTCCTGAAGCTCACCTGGATCACGAGCTACAATCACTCAAACCCCCCACAGACCCTCTCAGACAATGATGTTTTTAATGTCGTGAACAAACCGTGAACAAACCGTGAGCCGGGAAACAATATCTCTCCGTTCTCAGGACCGAACTCTCTTATCTGTCTCCCTCTTCCAAATCCTGGTGGCGTCTGGTCAAATCTGTTTCTGGTGTTTGTTCCCCCTCCATCCCCTCCCTCACCTCAAATGTCCACACGGCTGACTCCGCACGTGAAAAAGCTGAATGCCTCAACTCTGTGTTTGCCTCTAAATCTTGTGTTCCAAACCCCTCCAAACCCCATGTGTTCCAAACCAGTGCAGGAAACCACTTTTGCACTTGTATTAGTGTGGAAAAAACACTTTTTGCACTTGTGATAGTGTTGAAAAACCACTTTTCGCACTTGTGTTAGTGTTGAAATACCACTTCTCGCACTTGTGTTAGTGTTGAAAAACCACTTTTCGCACTTGTGTTGGTGCAGGAAACCACTTTTGCACGTGTATTAGTGTGGAAAAAACACTTTTCGCACATGTGATAGTGTTGAAAAACCACTTTTCGCACTTGTGTTTGTGTTGAAAAACCACTTTTCGCACTTGTGTTAGTGATGAAAAACCACTTTTCGCACTTGTGTTGGTGCAGGAAACCATTTTTGCACTTGTATTAGTGTGGAAAAAACACTTTTTGCACTTGTGATAGTGTTGAAAAACCACTTTTCACACTTGTGTTAGTGTTGAAAAACCACTTTTCGCACTTGTGTTAGTGTTGAAAAACCACTTTTCGCACTTGTGTTGGTGCAGGAAACCACTTTTGCACGTGTATTAGTGTGGAAAAAACACTTCTCGCACTTGTGTTTGTGTTGAAAAACCACTTTTCACACTTGTGTTAGTGTTGAAAAACCACTTTTCGCACTTGTGTTGGTGCAGGAAACCACTTTTGCACTTGTATTAGTGTGGAAAAAACACTTTTTGCACTTGTGATTGTGTTGAAAAACCACTTTTCGCACTTGTGTTAGTGTTGAAAAACCACATTACGCACTTGTGTTGGTGCAGGAAACCACTTTTTGCACTTGTGTTAGTGTTGAAAAACCACTTTTCGCACTTGTGTTAGTGTTGAAAAACCACTTTTCGCACTTGTGTTGGTGCAGGAAACCACTTTTGCACTTGTATTAGTGTGGAAAAAACACTTTTTGCACTTGTGTTAGTGTTGAAAAACCACTTTTCGCACTTGTGTTAGTGTTGAAAAACCACTTTTCGCACTTGTGTTGGTGCAGGAAACCACTTTTACACTTGTATTAGTGTGGAAAAAACACTTTTTGCACTTGTGATAGTGTTGAAAAACCACTTTTCGCACTTGTGTTAGTGTTGAAAAACCACTTTTCGCACTTGTGTTGGTGCAGAAAACCACTTTTGCACTTGTATTAGTGTGGAAAAAACACTTTTAGCACGTGTGTTAGTGTTGAAAAACCACTTTTTGCACTTGCGTTAGTGTTGAAAAACCACTTTTCGCACTTGTGTTGGTGCAGGAAACCACTCTTGCACTTGTATTAGTGTGGAAAAAGCACTTTTCGCACTTGTGTTAGTGTTGAAAAACCACTTTTCGCACTTGTGTTAGTGTTGAAAAACTACTTTTCGCACTTGTGTTAGTGTTGAAAAACCAGTTTTCGCACTTGTGTTGGTGCAGGAAACCACTTTTGCACTTGTATTAGTGTGGAAAAAACACTTTTTGCACTTGTGATATTGTTGAAAAACCACTTTTCGCACTTGTGTTAGTGTTGAAAAACCACTTTTCGCACTTGTGTTAGTGTTGAAAAACCACTTTTCGCACTTGTGTTGGTGCAGGAAACCACTTTTGCACGTGTATTAGTGTGGAAAAAACACTTTTCGCACTTGTGATAGTGTTGAA
Source organism: Myxine glutinosa (assembly GCF_964187855.1). NCBI lineage: Eukaryota > Metazoa > Chordata > Myxini > Myxiniformes > Myxinidae > Myxine > Myxine glutinosa. The sequence goes on along the minus strand of NW_027617270.1, from coordinate 6,260 downwards.
AAACCACTTTTCGCACTTGTGTTTGTGTTGAAAAACCACTTTTCGCACTTGTGTTAGTGATGAAAAACCACTTTTCGCACTTGTGTTGGTGCAGGAAACCATTTTTGCACTTGTATTAGTGTGGAAAAAACACTTTTTGCACTTGTGATAGTGTTGAAAAACCACTTTTCACACTTGTGTTAGTGTTGAAAAACCACTTTTCGCACTTGTGTTAGTGTTGAAAAACCACTTTTCGCACTTGTGTTGGTGCAGGAAACCACTTTTGCACGTGTATTAGTGTGGAAAAAACACTTTTCGCACTTGTGTTTGTGTTGAAAAACCACTTTTCACACTTGTGTTAGTGTTGAAAAACCACTTTTCGCACTTGTGTTGGTGCAGGAAACCACTTTTGCACTTGTATTAGTGTGGAAAAAACACTTTTTGCACTTGTGATAGTGTTGAAAAACCACTTTTCGCACTTGTGTTAGTGTTGAAAAACAACTTTTCGCACTTGTGTTAGTGTTGAAAAACCACTTTTCGCACTTGTGTTGGTGCAGGAAACCACTTTTGCACTTGTATTAGTGTGGAAAAAACACTTTTTGCACTTGTGATTGTGTTGAAAAACCACTTTTCGCACATGTGTTAGTGTTGAAAAACCACATTACGCACTTGTGTTGGTGCAGGAAACCACTTTTGCACTTGTATTAGTGTGGAAAAAACACTTTTCGCACTTGTGTTTGTGTTGAAAAACCACTTTTCGCACTTGTGTTAGTGATGAAAAACCACTTTTCGCACTTGTGTTGGTGCAGGAAACCATTTTTGCACTTGTATTAGTGTGGAAAAAACACTTTTTGCACTTGTGATAGTGTTTAAAAACCACTTTTCGCACTTGTGTTAGTGTTGAAAAACCACTTTTCGCACTTGTGTTAGTGTTGAAAAACCACTTTTCGCACTTGTATTGGTGCAGGAAACTTTTCGCACTTGTATTGGTGCAGGAAACCACTTTTGCACTTGTATTAGTGTGGAAAAAACACTTTTTGCACTTGTGATAGTGTGTGAAAAACCACTTTTCGCACATGTGTAGTGAAACCCTTACTGTTGTTAGTGTGAAAAAACCACTTTTTCGCACTTGTGTTAGTGTGAAAAACCACTTTTCGCACTTGTGTTAGTGTTGAAAAACCACTTTTCGCACTTGTGTTAGTGTTGAAAAACCACTTTTCGCACTTGTGTCTAGTGTAGGAAACCACTTTTGCACTTGTACTAGTGTGAAAAAACACTTTTTGCACTTGTGATAGTGTGTTGAAAAACCACTTTTCGCACTTGTGTTAGTGTTGAAAACCACCTTGTGTGTGCAGAAAACCACTTTGCACTTGTATTAGTGTGGAAAAAACACTTTTAGCACGTGTGTTAGTGTTGAAAAACCACTTTTTGCACTTGCGTTAGTGTTGAAAAACCACTTTTCGCACTTGTGTTGGTGTAGGAAACCACTCTTGCCTGAACTGAATTAGTGTGGAAAAAGCACTTTTCGCACTTGTGTTAGTGTTGAAAAACCACTTTTCGCACTTGTGTTAGTGTTGAAAAAACCTACTTTTCGCACTTGTGTTAGTGTTGAAAAACCAGTTTTCGCACTTGTGTTGGTGCAGGAAACCACTTTTGCACTTGTATTAGTGTGGAAAAAACACTTTTTGCACTTGTGATATTGTTGAAAAACCACTTTTCGCACTTGTGTTAGTGTTGAAAAACCACTTTTCGCACTTGTGTTAGTGTTGAAAAACCACTTTTCGCACTTGTGTTGGTGCAGGAAACCACTTTTGCACGTGTATTAGTGTGGAAAAAAACACTTTTCGCACTTGTGATAGTGTTGAAAAACCACTTTTCGCACTTGTGTTTGTGTTGAAAAACCACTTTTCGCACTTGTGTTAGTGATGAAAAACCACTTTTCGCACTTGTGTTGGTGCAGGAAACCATTTTTGCACTTGTATTAGTGTGGAAAAAAACACTTTTTGCACCTTGTGATAGTGTTGAAAAACCACTTTTTCACACTTGTGTTAGTGTTGAAAAACCACTTTTCGCACTTGTGTTAGTGTTGAAAAACCACTTTTCGCACTTGTGTTGGTGCAGGAAACCACTTTTGCACGTGTATTAGTGTGGAAAAAACACTTTTCGCACTTGTGTTTGTGTTGAAAAACCACTTTCACACTTGTGTTAGTGTTGAAAAACCACTTTTCGCACTTGTGTTGGTGCAGGAAACCACTTTTGCACTTGTATTAGTGTGGAAAAAACACTTTTTGCACTTGTGATAGTGTTGAAAAACCACTTTTCGCACTTGTGTTAGTGTTGAAAAACAACTTTTCGCACTTGTGTTAGTGTTGAAAAACCACTTTTCGCACTTGTGTTGGTGCAGGAAACCACTTTTGCACTTGTATTAGTGTGGAAAAAACACTTTTTGCACTTGTGATTGTGTTGAAAAACCACTTTTCGCACATGTGTTAGTGTTGAAAAACCACATTACGCACTTGTGTTGGTGCAGGAAACCACTTTTGCACTTGTATTAGTGTGGAAAAAACACTTAATCGCACTTGTGTTTGTGTTGAAAAACCACTTTTCGCACTTGTGTTAGTGATGAAAAACCACTTTTCGCACTTGTGTTGGTGCAGGAAACCATTTTTGCACTTGTATTAGTGTGGAAAAAAACACTTTTTGCACTTGTGATAGTGTTTAAAAACCACTTTTCGCACTTGTGTTAGTGTTGAAAAACCACTTTTCGCACTTGTGTTAGTGTTGAAAAACCACTTTTCGCACTTGTATTGGTGCAGGAAACCACTTTTGCACTTGTATTAGTGTGGAAAAAACACTTTTTGCACTTGTGATAGTGTTGAAAAACCACTTTTCGCACATGTGTTAGTGTTGAAAAACCACTTTTCGCACTTGTGTTAGTGTTGAAAAACCACTTTTCGCACTTGTGTTTGTGTTGAAAAACCACTTTTCGCACTTGTGTTAGTGTTGAAAAACCACTTTTCGCACTTGTGTTGGTGCAGGAAACCACTTTTGCACTTGTACTAGTGTGGAAAAAACACTTTTTGCACTTGTGGTAGTGTTGAAAAACCACTTTTCGCACTTGTGTTAGTGTTGAAAAACCACTTTTCGCACTTGTGTTAGTGTTGAAAAACCACTTTTCGCACTTGTGTTAGTGTTGAAAAACCACTTTTCGCACTTGTGTTTGTGTTGAAAAAACCACTTTTCGCACATGTGTTAGTGTTGAAAAACCACTTTTCGCACTTGTATTAGTGTGGAAAAAACACTTTTTGCACTTGTGATAGTGTTGAAAAAACCACTTTTCGCACATGTGTTAGTGTTGAAAAACCACTTTTCGCACTTGTGTTAGTGTTGAAAAACCACTTTTCGCACTTGTGTTTGTGTTGAAAAACCACTTTTCGCACTTGTGTTAGTGTTGAAAAACCACTTTTCGCACTTGTGTTGGTGCAGGAAAACACTTTTGCACTTGTATTGGTGTGGAAAAAACACTTTTTGCACTTGTGATTGTGTTGAAAAACCACTTTTCGCACTTGTGTTAGTGTTGAAAAACCACATTACGCACTTGTATGCGCTTGGAGGTATGCGCTCTACCGAGTGCCGCTCTAGTTTTATTTATACCTGGTTTTATGTGTCATTGTGGTGTCTGAAGGAAAGAAAAGATTTGTTGAAATGGAGAATGTGTTCATGTTTTTCCGGTTTAGCACAACTGTATTAAGCTGTGGATGAAAGAAAACTGTTCTTTTTCAGGAATCAAAGATGATTCCATCATCATCAATCAAAGACGTTGATCTGAACTCCTCACCTCCACACGATTCACCAAAGAAGGAGAAAAACACCCCGTAAAAGCGTGTGAAGTAAATAATTTCATTCACCCCCATCTGCACTTTGAAAACTTGATTTTGGGTATATCTACCTCAGGGAATGTACAATAAATTGACTGTTTCAATCTTTTTCAACTTAGACACATGTTCGGAAGAGACAACAACAAGGAGCGTTGTGCGGACGTTTCACATTCCATGTGAGTAAGAGAATCACCTTTCAGGACGTCATGACATTCATTGTGCTCACAATAGAAATGGTATTTCTTTGAGGAAACTAATGTGAATCTTGTCGTGTTTCGATCACATTTTGATCCATAATTATTTTCTATATTATCGATTGGAGGTTTCACGGCTGTGGGATTTCTATGACGTGCCTCCATGGAGTTGTTTACCTGTGGTGGGAATCTTGATCCAGATATAAAGGGTCATGTGGGTGTTTTGTATGAAGAGCGAGTTTATCATATGTATAATATATATATACATCAGGAATACATCAGGAAGAAGATAATTGTTCTTTGGTCATTTATTGTTACATATCTTTTCTACCTGTCCCAGCTTGTTTAATAATCATAAAAGTAGGACCGTGGGTCCTGAAGCTCACCTGGATCACGAGCTACAATCACTCAAACCCCCCACAGACCCTCTCAGACAATGATGTTTTTAATGTCGTGAACAAACCGTGAACAAACCGTGAGCCGGGAAACAATATCTCTCCGTTCTCAGGACCGAACTCTCTTATCTGTCTCCCTCTTCCAAATCCTGGTGGCGTCTGGTCAAATCTGTTTCTGGTGTTTGTTCCCCCTCCATCCCCTCCCTCACCTCAAATGTCCACACGGCTGACTCCGCACGTGAAAAAGCTGAATGCCTCAACTCTGTGTTTGCCTCTAAATCTTGTGTTCCAAACCCCTCCAAACCCCATGTGTTCCAAACCAGTGCAGGAAACCACTTTTGCACTTGTATTAGTGTGGAAAAAACACTTTTTGCACTTGTGATAGTGTTGAAAAACCACTTTTTCGCACTTGTGTTAGTGTTGAAATACCACTTCTCGCACTTGTGTTAGTGTTGAAAAAACCACTTTTCGCACTTGTGTTGGTGCAGGAAACCACTTTTGCACGTGTATTAGTGTGGAAAAAACACTTTTCGCACAATGTGATAGTGTTGAAAAACCACTTTTTCGCACTTGTGTTTGTGTTGAAAAACCACTTTTCGCACTTGTGTTAGTGATGAAAAACCACTTTTCGCACTTGTGTTGGTGCAGGAAACCATTTTTTGCACTTGTATTAGTGTGGAAAAAACACTTTTTGCACTTGTGATAGTGTTGAAAAACCACTTTTCACACTTGTGTTAGTGTTGAAAAACCACTTTTCCGCACTTGTGTTAGTGTTGAAAAACCACTTTTCGCACTTGTGTTGGTGCAGGAAACCACTTTTGCACGTGTATTAGTGTGGAAAAAACACTTCTCGCACTTGTGTTTGTGTTGAAAAACCACTTTTCACACTTGTGTTAGTGTTGAAAAACCACTTTTCGCACTTGTGTTGGTGCAGGAAACCACTTTTGCAGCTTGTATTAGTGTGGAAAAAAACACTTTTTGCACTTGTGATTGTGTTGAAAAACCACTTTTCGCACTTGTGTTAGTGTTGAAAAACCACATTACGCACTTGTGTTGGTGCAGGAAACCACTTTTTGCACTTGTGTTAGTGTTGAAAAACCACTTTTCGCACTTGTGTTAGTGTTGAAAAACCACTTTTCGCACTTGTGTTGGTGCAGGAAACCACTTTTGCACTTGTATTAGTGTGGAAAAAAACACTTTTTGCACTTGTGTTAGTGTTGAAAAACCACCTTTTCGCACTTGTGTTAGTGTTGAAAAACCACTTTTCGCACTTGTGTTGGTGCAGGAAACCACTTTTTACACTTGTATTAGTGTGGAAAAAACACTTTTTGCACTTGTGATAGTGTTGAAAAACCACTTTTCGCACTTGTGTTAGTGTTGAAAAACCACTTTTCGCACTTGTGTTGGTGCAGAAAACCACTTTTGCACTTGTATTAGTGTGGAAAAAACACTTTTAGCACGTGTGTTAGTGTTGAAAAACCACTTTTTGCACTTGCGTTAGTGTTGAAAAACCACTTTTCGCACTTGTGTTGGTGCAGGAAACCACTCTTGCACTTGTATTAGTGGAAAAAGCACTTTTCGCACTTGTGTTAGTGTTGAAAAACCACTTTTCGCACTTGTGTTAGTGTTGAAAAACTACTTTTCGCACTTGTGTTAGTGTTGAAAAACCAGTTTTCGCACTTGTGTTGGTGCAGGAAACCACTTTTGCACTTGTATTAGTGTGGGAAAAAACACTTTTTGCACTTGTGATATTGTTGAAAAACCACTTTTCGCACTTGTGTTAGTGTTGAAAAACCACTTTTCGCACTTGTGTT